>NC_138728.1:2980450-3070450 GCF_965113295.1 Leuciscus leuciscus
AATGAACTGCACAATGAACCCAAAACAGCTGATGACGGATCAATCCCAGAAAAACTTTAAACACACACTTCCCTGCGCTTACGTCAAGGAAATGACAGCATTAAAGCTCTCCTCATGAACCCGTATCATCACAGTGGAGACGACGAGTGTCAGCGGCTCGTGTTGTGGCCGACACACACTTACCGTAATGAGTCAGGACGTCCTGAGGCTTAACGACTGTGTTGCAGACATGGCAAACGACGGGTGTGAAATCCTCATGGGTTGAGACGTGATCATACACGAGCATATCTAGAGAGAGAGAGAGACAACTTTTAAAACCACTGAATATCAAATCTGCTGTAGTTTATTAAAAGTTTGACTGGAAACTTTTTCTTTACTAGTGTATTTTAAATGGTCATGTGGTGTAACAAACAAACATGATCATCTTTTCCTCTCAAAGCGAACATGAGAAGTGCTGCTCACCGCAGCTTAGTGCCGATCACTCTCGGAAATTAACGGAATAATCATTTTTCAGCCGTAAGCGATATTAAATTATTTTGGGAGCATGTGAATTTTTTTCCACATCTGACCCACTAAATTATTAACCAATGAGGATCAGAGCTGACATGATAGCATGTACAACTCACCTAAAAAGACAGTTTGAGATGGAAATCATAAGTTAAAGGAGTCCATTTATGCTTCTTATTTATTTTTGATATACATTTTCATCTTTCTTTAGTGTGTAATGTTGCGGTTTGAGCATGAAAAAGAGAGTTATTCTCTATATCAGTGTCTGTTTCTTAGTCTTGAGTTTCTTCCGGGAACGAACACGTCACAATATTCCTCATTTAAATAATTAATACGCAGAATAAAGGGGCGGGGCCTGGTTGAGTTAGTTAGTAGTGCACATTGAAATGTACTTTAAACCACAGTTTCATGTCGCTCAGCTTGTGTTTTAAAGCAGGACGGACTAGAGGCCAGTTGGGTATCATGTTCAGAGCTGTATTTAGTCAAGCTCATGATCAGCCACCATCCATGCTGACTCATTACGCGCTTACACTAGTACACACCTTTTCTATAAACGAGAGAAACATCTGAACTGCATTAATGGCAGCTGTGTGTCGCGGTCAGACACTTAAATGACAGATTACGTTCAGATTAGTGTATTGTTACAAAAAAGTGTGCGGTGAGTACAGCAAGCATGCTGTGTATTTTAAATGATTTATCAGAGCTCATTTTTTATTTTAGTTCATGTTCTCCGTAATCTTGAATCAGAATAACTTCCCCTCCTCTTGCAGTGACATCATCTCAACCAGAGGGCGGGGCTCAACCTGTCACTCACATGAGATCAGCCAATAGCAAACCACAACCATCCAATCAATTCCCCACAGACAAATTAAGCCCCGCCCACATTTGTTCTTGTTTGAGAAGCGGTTTAAGAAAAGACTAGCGCAACTTCAGTTTCATGTCGACTTCAAATGATAGATTATGGTTAAGTTACTAGTGTGTTGTTACTGAATAGTGTGAATAGTTCTGAACAGAATGCATAATGCATCACTATCTCCTCCTAAATATCTGAATGTAGATCTGTTCAGCTACTAAGTTTGTTTATGGCTTTTTAAAAAAAGTGTTACTCAAAACTATATCAAAATATCCAGTGTTTCTGTACCAAGTTGGTGCTAAAATAAAAAATAATAGTAGTAATTTTTATTTTAGAACAGAAGTGTTGGCTATTTTACATTCAAATAAAATAAAAACTATTATATTGGTCTATTTTATTGAAATAAAATTTTAATTATGAATAAAGTGCTCTTTAAAGAAAGCGGTTACAAAAAAGCTTTCTTAAATAAAACATACTTGAAGTTGTTTTAATATTTCACTGATAGCATGAAATAATAATACATTTGTGTTAGCAAGCTGTATCAACTGATGAAATGATGGTACTGAGACATTATTGAAAAGTTATTGTAGGTGCAAACGGCGAGAATAACATGATGACACAAGAAGAAACCAACATGTCAGACACACACACACACACACACACACACACACACACACACCTGCTTTACTGAGTTTGATCACCTCTGCGCCCTTCAAGAGCTTCTTCCCAGCAGAATCAGAGTAAAGATCTGAAAATATAAAAATAAATCAATAAAATCAATATCTCTGCATGCATGCATGCATTAGACTGTAACCAAACAGTTACCTAACATGCACAGTTACAAATACTGGTAGCTAGATGGCTGTCTTGATCCAATAATGCAACACACACACACGCACACAAACGCACGCACGCACACGCAGAGAGACACAGTGTCTAAACTTATACACACTCCGTCTCATGAGCCACTAACACCCATGCATTCGCGTGTAAAGTACAGAAGTGCCTGACACCTGTCAATCACTCATGCCATATGCGCATATGAATGCATGCGTGTTTACGGCGTGTTGTTTATGCAGCGGCGCAGATGCACGAGAGGACACGCGCGAACGCGCACGCACGATCTCCCGTTCTCGACCCCGACCTCCTCAAGCGTCGTACTGCAGTCGAACAAGTGTGTGAGGGCAGTAATGTGACTTACAGTGTGTGTTGTGGCTCCTGTGTGCAGTGTGAGCGCGCGGCGGTACAGCGTCGCCATTGCTCTTCCTTCTTCCTTCACAGACTGAGAGAGGCGAGCGAGCGAGAGAAACATGTGACGTCACCCTCGTCAGCGTTCGGACAGTGTTCGGGTGCGTTCGGCTCGGAAAGGTGAAAGGTTGAACGTGTACAGTCCATCAAAACATGTATCCCTCCTGGGACCCAGGAATAGACTTTTGGCCACTGTAGATTGAGTGAATTTCTCTGACCCCACACATGTCACGTGTCACAATCTGGGTGTCCTGTGAAGAGCACATTGAGGGCTTTCCAGAGACACCAAATGTTTGGAGGTTTCACCATGAAAACAACTTCTCCTGGGTCTTTAAAAATGTCTGACATTCATTTAGAGATCAAATATAGCACTCTTATGGAAATATGATCATATATTGTAATTATAATTTAAATCTGACCACTTTTCAAGTTGTATTGCATAATCCAACATCTCAGGAAAGCGTTATGGGGTTTCAAATCAAAAAATTATATGGCATTGATTTCATACATGTCCACTGTAAAAGACATCAGGACTTAAATCATGTTTATCAGGCATTTTGGAAGACAAGTGTATATGGAAATAAATTATACATCAATATTCCTATGAAATATGATATATTATGATTTAAATGTTGCCAATTATTACACTTCTTTGCTCCAAGAACACATATGCAAATTAGACAGTGTATAGATACATTGCATTGAATGGGAATATTCATTTATGGCCATTTTACCCACATATTGCGTAGAGTAAAATGGCGTATCAATTCATTCCGTTATATCTTTTATTACATAGTTGAGAATCATCTTTATACACATTTTGGTTAAAAAAATCCCATTGTTTTTGCCTATACATATCATTTTTAAACAACTGAGTCCTGGCGTCCACTACAGAGGACATAGCATAACATATGAATAAAATATTATTTTTCAAAAAAATGTTTTACCTTTAATTTATGTTGCTCTAAAAAATGTGATGACATGGAAAAATAAATAAATTCAAAATACTTTTTTTTCTGGGTCTCAGGAGGATATAGTACAGTTATAGTTATTTTAAATTTTTTTAAGTACTGTACTAAATGCACAGGATTAAGAAATACAGTGCTAACAATAACCTGAGCTTATATTGAATAATTTAAAGTATGTGTATAAATATTGCTGTGTAGGTGTAATATATGCATGTGAATAGAACTTTTGAATATATATTTTCATTGATTATAGATTTATTGCCTTAAATATAGTAGTAGGGCTATAAAGGGGTAGGAGTACATACGTTTTACTTCTTCCTACTCCTTTTTGTACATGTAAATAGAGGTTTATTTATAAGTACTGGAAAGTATGGAGTTTTATTTTGTTGTTTATGTTAAAAAAAAAAAGTTTTTATTGTATTTACATAAAAAAAAAATCAAATAAAAAAAATCGGTTACACTTTATTTTAAGGTGTCATTATTACAGTGTAATTATATATTTAAGTACTCAGTAATATTAAGCAACTACATGTACTTACTATAGGGTTAGAGTAGGATTAGGATTTGGTTGAGGGTTAGTTGCATGTAATTATGCATAATTTACTGTTATTACTACGGTAAGTACATGTAACATATGTAACAAGGACACTGTAAAATAAAGTGTTACCAAAAAATCAAATCAAATCAACCACAGCACAAAACAAACACTCATCTCACTGAGATATGAATAGCCTATGTGAGATAAACAAGCCAAACGCGGACAGTCAGGGGTCAGAACACCTGTAGGACATTACAGTCTCTTTTTGACACTCGAAAACAATTCACGACTGTGAACGACCTTATTGAGGCATTCGCTCCGGAGAATGTTTTGCTTGTTCTTTTGACAAATGTTGATCAGGGAAGTCACAGGATGAGCAAGCAAACAAAAGCGCTATTATACCAGAAGGAAAGTAACCCAGATTTATTTGGGTAAGAAATCACCCTTTCTCCCCAGAAGCACAGAAACATGAGATATCAGGGATTCAAACACTACCAAGTGCACTTCACAGTCAACTTTATTCATCAAAAAAACAGAGAAAAGAAACAAAAGCATGAACAAGAATGCAAAGTAAAAGGCTTTAGGAAGGAACTCCAGCACCATTAGAAATGCGTAATACTGCATAAAATGCATAGATAACAATATAAAGGCAAAATAAACATGAAACTACAATTTTCAAATGCAAAAAATACACAGGAATGACGCGGTGTAAAGGCGTCTTAACACTTGAACATGAAGGCAAAGGTTGAAGAAACAGCGAAACATCGTAAAAGCAAAATGTCGTAGTGCATTCAAGACATTGCATTGCCATTAAAAGTTCAAAAAAGCACTATATATAAAGGTATTACGAAGGAATAAAACAATTGACACGTTCTTCAAGTACACAAGAAATCAAAAGGTGAAAGATATAAAACGTAAAAGGAGGAGAGAGAAAAATCACATGAATACAATATGCAATTTAACATGAAACATTCTTACAAATTGTTTTGTTTTGGTAACACATTTTTTTTTATGTGTCCTTGTTACACACAATGCATGCACTTATCGTAGTAATAACCGTAAATTATGCATAATTACATGCAATTAACCCTCAACCAAACCCTATAGTAAGTACATGTAGTTAATATTACTCAGTACTTAAATATATAATTGCACTGTAACAATAACACACTAAAATAAAGGGTTACACATATTAATTAGCTACATGTACTTACTATAGGGTTAGGTTGAGGGCTAATTGCATGTAATTATGCATAATTTACTGTTATTACTACGATAAGTGCATGTAACATATGTAACAAGGACCGTGTAAAATAAAGTGTTACCAAATAAAGTGTAAGCGTATTCTTCATAAAGGCTAAAGTGTGATTGGTGGTGTTGTGTCGGGGGTTCAGGTGTGTGCCGTGGCCGGACCCCGTCCCGCAGCTTGTTGAGCGTTGACCTTCTGCGAGTGCCAGCGCGTCTCCTTATACACAAACCAGGCGTTCCCAACCCATATGAGGAGATTCAAGTATCCAAACACCTGAGAATGAAGAGTGCAGTCAGGGCGTTTACAACATGCATACTTTAAAAAGCATGCTGATCGTGCACAATTACATCCCAATGAATAAAGTCACATGCTACATTCATATTCTGGCATATGCAACATTTAGGACGTTAAATGCATTGAAAATGCTGTTTAATATTCATATTTAATATGATTATTATTAATAATTTAATTTAACAATATTAACAATAATCAAATTGGTTTATTATTCATATTTAATATGATTATTAATTATTTAATTTAACAATATTAACAATAATAAAACAATAATCAAATATGGCTTATTATTCATATTTAATATGATTATTATTCATTTAATTTAACACTATTAACAATAATAAAACAATAATCAAATCGGTTTATTATTCATATTTAATATGATTATTATTAATAATTTAATTTAACAATATTAACAATAATAAAACAATAATCAAATCGGTTTATTATTCATATTTAATATGATTATTATTAATAATTTAACAATATTAACAATAATAAAACAATAATCAAATCGGTTTATTATTCATATTTAATATGATTATTATAAATAATTTAATTTAACAATATTAACAATAATAACAATAATAAAAGTATCAAATTGGTTTATTATTCATATTTAATATGATTATTATTAATAATTTAATTTAACAATATTAACAATAATAAAACAATAATCAAATTGGTTTATTATTCATATTTAATATGATTATACCAAAGATATGTAATGAGTTATTAACATCGTTTTTTTATTTTTATTAATGTACTATTTAATTTTATTTACATTTATTAATGTAATGCCTTTAAATTACAGAAAACTGGTTAATACTGAAGGAGTGACTGATAATTTGATTTAATCTTTCTCTCTTTTGATGAATGTAATTTTCCCCTCTTTTGGAAACTATATAGTGCTATAGTGGATTTTTTTTTCTTTTCTTCTTTTACTATTAGGGCAAATAGCAATGCAAAAATAATATTTGTTGGTAATGATATAGAGGTTTACCCAACATTGAATCTTAAAGTCACCATGAAATCAAAACTGACCATTTAAATTTTTTTATGGAATATTGCAACATTTATAATAAATTATATATCCAAGCACATCATTTTTTTATTTTTTTTTATTCATGTTCCTCGTAATCTTGAATCAGAATAACTTCCCCTCCCTCTTGCAGTGACATCATCTCTTCTCTGATGACGAGGGCGGGGCTCAACCTGTCACTCGCATGACATCAGCCAATAGCAAACCACAACCATTCAATCAATTCCTCACACACAAAATCAAGCCACATGTGTTCTTGTTCCAGAACCGGTTTCATCCGGATATACCGAGGTGAGAATGAGTTGGTTTGTGTTTTTATATGTATTAACTCAATATTACAATTTTTTTAAACTATGGTGGCATTTTAATGTCATGTCTGCTAACGTCTTTGTCTCGTTATATCATGTTAGTTTAGCACTTGTAATGTTTGGGTCTACACAACACCATGTGACATTCGTTGGTGAATCATAATTACGAAAAGTCGCGATATATAAGGTCATGGCTTTGACTGTTCCAATATGGCCGACGGCTTACATATAAACAGCCGCTAATGAGGCATCTATCTGTCCATCTATATGGCTCCACATACACAATATGCGGAAGAAAAGACTTCATGTCAACCATAAGCCGATGTTTTGTGAAAGCGGGTGTGGCTTTAAAACGTAAGACCGAGACGTATTGCTGATTGTTCAGTGTGTTTTGTGTCTTACCACAGATATATTGAGCAAGCGCATGCTGGCAAACTCCGTGACTTCACATCGGACACCGGCGTCCCTACAGAGCGCCAGAGTCGAGTCAATGCCGGCCGTCCCGGTGGCGTCCTTCACCGTCTGCAGGCCTCGAGCCCACGCCGACGAGCACACCAGCCACAGGAACGCAAACGCCGCGGTTAACACAAAATCCTAGCAGACAAACACAAGGAAAATGATCTAAAACTATCCCTGCATAAATCAGGGTTATAAAAAACATGGTAACACTTTCCAATAAGGTTCTAATACTACTTCAGCATTTATTAATCTGATAATATTATCTGATAATATTATTATAATTAATCTCAGTTAATATTAATTTCAACATTTACTAATACGTTATAAAATCAAAGATTGTATTTGTTAACATTAGCTAATGCACTGTGAACTAACATGAACAACGACTGTATTTTTATTAACTAACATTAAAGGGATACTCCACTTTTTTTGGAAATAGGCTCATTTTACAGCTCCCCCAGAGTTAAACAGTCGAGTCTTACCGTTTTCGAATCCATTCAGCCGATCTCCGGGTCTGGCGGTACCACTTTTAGCATAGCTTAGCATAGATCATTGAATCGGACAGGACCATTAGCATCTCTCTCAAAAAAATGACCAAAGACCAATGACGCAGCGCCTGAAAATAGTCCCCAGCTCGGTAACTTACAACGTGAGCGGGACTAAGTTTGTCTAACCTATTAGACCTATTTTCAGGCGCTGCATCATATCATTACGCCTGCTGGACTCATGGTACGGCAGCAAAGTTTCTTGATTATTACGCAGGAATGAGAGTATAGTTCCTAGCCATATCAGCCTAGAAAATCACAACTTTACATTTTCCGTCGGTCTTAGTACACGATGTAACTACAGAAGAGTCAAGTTTTAAATAGGAAAAATATCGAAACTCTTTGGTCATTTTTTTGAGAGAGATGCTAATGGTCCTGTCCGATTCAATGATCTATGCTAAGCTATGCTAAAAGTGGTACCGCCAGACCCGGAGATCGGCTGAATGGATTCCAAACTGGTAAGACTCGACTGTTTAACTCTGGGGGAGTTATAAAATGAGCAAAAGTGGAGTATCCCTTTAACAAAGATTAATAAATATTGTAACAAATGTATTGCTCATTGTTAGTTCATGCTAGTTAATACATTAACTAATGAACCTTATTGTAAAGTGTTACCAAAAATACATGTTGTGCACTATGAAAACGGTCCCTAAGTTAATAATGATCGTTGCAACGGAAGTGAATCAATGAAAACTAACTTTAGCTGGACAATAACTTTATCCTAGAGCTGCTGTAAAGCCAAAACAAATCTCTGTTAGGCTACTGTAATGTCCTATTATCACTGTAAAGCTGCTTTGAAACAGTCCATGTTGTTAAAAGCGCTGTATAAATGAAGCTGACTTGACTGTACACTTCAAGCTCTAGTACTCACCAACATAGGGCCGAAGTCTGAGTCTCGGTACACATGCATGTATCCCAGGTACACCAGCAGAGCCACCATCGAGTAGAGGAACGCCAGGACGGCCACGGCCACGAAGAACTCCACCGAGGACGAGGCGTCTCCCACCAGATGAGTCTCGGCGACGCTGCGGTTGCAGAGAGTGGTGTTGTTCTCCACCAGCCGCTCCTGGCTCATCCTACACCGGTGAACAACACCGAGAACACAGCAACATGTGAGGAGCGATTATTATAGCTTTAAAATAGCTCTTATTTAACTGTGGTTTTCTCATTTTTATTAGTGTTTGGGTGTATTTTATTTCAGTTTTTGTTTAATTCTAATTTCTCATTTTTGTTTAGTTAAATACTTTTTTTTTTTAACTAAAATTTGTATTTTATTTGAGTTTGATTTAAATTCACTTTTTTGTTTTGTTTAAATACGTTAAAAACTTTTTTTTCTTTATTATAGTTTTAGTTAATAATAGTAATACCCGGGGAAGAGTTTATATAAGTCGGGCCAAACCTGAATGAGTGTGTCATTGCCGTAACTTAATTTGCTGAAATTAGCTGAATTTTTTGTAATTGTGTTATGCTTATGAATAATAAAAAAAAAAATGTATTGCCTTTTAGGTTTATTTTTTATTTCAGTTTTAGTTTAGTTTCAGTTAGTTGCCAAGATAACACACCTAATAAAAAAAAAAAAAAATGTATCTAATATTTATATTTTATTTCACCTTTATTTAAATTAACCCTTTTTTTTTTTTTTTTTTTTTTTTTTTTTTTTTTAGTTAATAATAATAACCCTGGAAAGAGTTTATATTAGTTGGGTCAAATTTTTGTTGTGTTTCTGTCATTATTATTAATCTATCTATCTATCTATATTATTTTTATTTCAGTTTTAGTTTGTTTAGTTATAGTTAGTTGCCAAACATTTCTAAGTTTCATATAGTTAAAGGTTTTTTTTTTTTTTTGCATATAATATTTGTATTTTATTTTAGCTTATTTCGAATCAAAAATATTGTAATAGTAAAAAAATAATAACCCTGAAATGAGTTTATATTAGTCGCCAATGTCGTAACTTAATTTAAATTTTAGTTAAATTTGTAATAATTGTGTCATTTTGGTTATGCTATATATATATATATATATATATATATATATATATATATATATATATATAAAATATATATATATATATAAAAATATATATATATATATACAATGAATCAAATTGATTAATCGCGATTAATCGCATCTAACATAGAAATTTGTGTATGCACACACACACATGCAAATATACATTTACAAACTTTTGTGTTAGATGCGATTAATTAATTTGACAGTTTATTGCCATTTCAGTTTTAGTTTCCGTTAGTTGCTAAGACAACACTTATTTAAAAGGTTCTGACAGTGTTAGTCGCTATAGTAACAACCGCGGGAAGAGTCTCCATGACTCGGGCCACACCTGAACGGGTATGTGAAAGTGGCAGTGAGTGTTTGGTTGTCTCCTCCGTCACAGAAGATGGAGAGCTGGTTTCTGCCAGTGTATCCTCCACACGTCCCGAACGCAAGCACAGCAGTGAGCTGCAGAAACACACAACATTACAGGAGTCACTTTCCTAAATGCACAAACCTAAAGCATGCACTGCCATGAAATAAACCCGCATCTCCGCCCATGAATCATCTGACATCCTAATCTGATTTTGTGCTCAAGATTTAACCTCTGATTCCCTGCCGGTTTGTGTTTAACCCCTGCTAAGCTATAAATGAAGACCTGCTGTTCCTGGCCAAAGTCAAGCTCATTTTCCCAACACCAGATGTTTGTCTCTTCTCTGCATGAAACATCCTGTTTGCCAGCTCAATCTCAAGATGCAATCCTAACAAAAAACGGAGGAAACCAGTCGCTCTTTGAGATCTGTGCTCTGCAGACAGCAACAGCTGAGTCAGTAACTCCACTTCCACTGCCAATATCAAATTCCTCTGAGGAAATAAAGGAGGGAGGAACTTCATGTAAGAAGGTGGCTAAGGAAAACTCAAGACGTGCTGAGTTGCTGGTGTAGGGAATGTGTGTTTAATAGGGAAAAATATATGCAGTGGAGTCCCAAGAAAAGTGGAAATGCTTCTATTTTGAATCAGCTATATTATAAAATATGCATACTTCTTTTATCATTTCTTAGTATGCACTTGAGCATGCTATAGACATAATCCATACTATCCCACTTCTTTTCCAACATGGGAAAAATCTCACAGTAAAACAAGCATAACATATTATAAACATACTAAAATATGCATACTTCTTTAATAATTTCTTAGTATGCACTTGAGCATGCTATAGACGAAACATAATCCATACTATCCCACTTCTTTTCCAACATGGGAAAAATCTCACAGTAAAACAAGCATAATATATTATAAGCATACTAAAATATGCATACTTCTTTTATCATTTCTTAGTATGCACTTGAGCATGCTATAGACATAATCCATACTCCCACTTCTTTTCCAACATGGGAAAATCTCACATATACTCTCTGGGAGAGTAATGTATCTATGCATCATCTTTATACTCTTTTAATTCCCCTTGCTTTTCTTTTTTTTGTGATTATTTTAATTCATTTCCGTGTAAAGCACTTTGAATTACCATATGAAATGTGCCATATAAATAATCATGCCTTTCCTTGTCTTTTCAGGATTCAAGCAGGGAAAAATCCCAGATTTAAAATTGTATAGATAGGCTATATAATGCATCCCACATGGGTATTGCTCACTATTATATCATTCGTGTGCATAACATGTTTAAGTACTAAATCTACTAGTATAAGTAAAGTAGCTGTGCTAAATATTAAAGCTGGTTAATTTGCATGGACGAATGCATTCGTGTAAACGCGCTTTCTGCGAGGCCTTTGCCCTCCGTGTGGAAGTTAAAGCATTTCTTACTCACCCATTCCACGACTTTAACGAACCCCAGAGGCTCTCGAACAGGGCTCAAGTTTAATCTGAATCCAGTCTGCATCTTTTCCCAGCGACACACAGATATATCCTCCGGGAAGAAAAGGAAGGGGCTTGAATCTTTTCTGGCTCAAGTTTTCATACGGAAAAAACTAAGTTTGACAGAGTAACGACGTGGTTCTGTGGTAAATGATGCTGCTCCTCCTCCGCGAGGAAACGAGAGTAAATCCAGATGAATTATTAAGAGAAACAGATTTATTTTTGTAGAGCTTTTTTTTTCCTTTTTTTTTTTTTGCAGACAATAGTAGCTTAATATATTTGATTCATATGTATCTGACGTGTGTATCCAATACAGATTATAGTTTCTTCTCTCGGTTTTTTTGATGCGCGTGTAAAACAGCCCAGCAAACAATATTTCAGTCATATGATTCTGTGAGATGGATTCTCGACATTCCTTGTGCTCCGTTATAAACTCTCAAGTCTCTTAAAGGAACAGTTCACCCATAAGTTAAACTTGTCATTTTAATGACTTTCTTTGGGGTGCGAGTTGTGGAGGTCTGTATGTATGTGGAGCCATATAGACAGACAGATAGATGCCTCATTAGCGGCTGTTTATATGGGCCCTATATGTAAGCCGTCCGCCATATTGGAACGGTCAAAGCCGTGACCATATATATCGCGTCAGTTATGACTTTCCATAATTATGATTTACCAACGAATGTCACATGCTGTTGTGTAGACCCAATCACACAGAAATTACAAGTGCTAATCTAACACAATATAACAAGACAAAGACGTTAGCAGGCACACAATTAAAATACCACTATAGTTTAAAAAAAAATGTAATATTGAGTTAATGCATATAAAAACACAAACCAACACATTTTCACCTGAGAAAGGTTATCATATTTTTTCGGGGATTTAAATCTCGGCGGTTTCACAACCAGAGGCTGTGCAATGTATGGCATCTTGGAAAACTTGATTTTTACTGAGTAACGACAGCACCTGAAATGTTGACCGTTCCAAGATGGCGGACTTGGTCGAATGTGGTTCTATGGGTATATTTATGGCTGGAGCTCTTTCAGTTCGGTATCGGGATCATAACAAAACAAGTACCGTATAAATATTGTTAAAACTTATATTTATTACACGTATGCATAATATGTATAATACTTTAATATTTCTTTAAAATATATTTATTATAGATTATTTACATGAAAATAACAAAAGGATGTTGTTATATAGAAAATTTGGCACTGTATCTTTTGCGCAATGATTGGCTGCTACCAAATATGACCAGTAAATAAATTTTCTAAATAAAATGACCACTGCATCAAGAGAAATACAAGTCAAAAGCAGAATTGGTATGATATTGCTTTTTATTTAAACTTTCACACTAATGTTCCTTAACACAGTTTTAAACTTGTGATCAAAATGAAGTGATTTAATTACTAGATTGAAGGCTAGTGCATCGAGAAACACTTTACTGTCCTTACAGCAGCTATAAAAGGGAATGGTTTCATCTTGTTGTTCACTATTCCATAAAAAAGGAAAAGAAATAATGACAAAATGACTGTTGTTTTTTCAATAAGCTGTCAAAACGGCATCGGACATGTTAGTTTAAAATATGTGAAGAGGTTGAAACAAAAACGGGAGACCCAACATATACATAAAAACATCAATGAAATTATAATTAGCAGGTATTGTCAACCAAGTGTACAATCCAACATGTACACACACACACACACACACACACACACACACACACACACACATACACACTTGCCAGAGACTAACTGAACATCAGTCTTCTTCAGATCGTAACAGATCAGTGAATTTTCTGTCGTTACAAAATGGGCATTAGACAAAAATAATAACAAATCTCTGTTTGCACTAATAAGAAGCCAGCTCTCTCAAAATAAAAACACACGCCGATATATACAAGAGAGGAGGCAGTTTGGCCACATTATTCTGACTATGGATATTTACTATGGTAACTCTGGCGGTATTTACGTCCCGTCATAAAAAATAATGATTCTGGAGTTTGAAACATTAAGTATACAAAATAGTAAAACCAAGCTCTTCTAAAATGATTCCTGCTGTATAATAAAACCTGTGTTTTCAAATAAAGCTGTAGTGAATATTTCAAAAAAGATGTTTTTGTCGCCTTAAATATATCAGGTTTACATTGTATATTATGATGGAGCATTTAATAATGTTGGCAAAATCTGGAAAATGTAGAAAGTGAAGGGTCTATTATATCTGGCTGAATTCTGTCAGATTATATTTAACTCCAAAAATATCTAAAGAGAGAAATAAGAAATTATATTTTGCATAAAGAAAATGAATCCTCCTTTTACAACCGTTTAGATTGAAAAAACAAACAAAAAAAGTATATTTAAAATGTATAATATTTATACATCATTGAAGTATGTGGTGCCTTTAATTCATGTTGATTTAAATAAAAAAAAAATATATTGTGATATAAAAAAATACTGCATTACATTAAAAACATAAAAAATTGTCAGTGTTAATAATGAGATTGATTAATGAGAATCACTATCGAGAACTACAGTAAAAATAAATTGTGGTAATTTATGCTGATTTAAATAATAAAATTGTGATATGAAAAAATACTGCATTACAGTAACAACATTTAATATTTTCACTGTTAATAATAAGAATGGTTAATGAAAATCAAATCACTATTGAGAATTATAGTAAAAAAAAAAAAAATCTGGACACTGAGAATAATGAGAATTTTTGGTAAAATGTGCTTAAACATGAAAGCTTCATTTCCTTTATGCAAAATTAAGTTTCTCATTGAGTTCTTTAGATTTTAGGGCATAGCTAAACATGTTCTTACGAGTTTCACCATTGAAATGAAAACGGAAAGGACAAACATAAAGCCAACAAAAGAGAATGAACGCATCCCTCTAGTTCAGCCGTCTCCTTTGCATAAAGGAATAGATTAATCCTTTGATAAAGTGAAAACCCTACACACAACATTCACATTCAACAGACACTGAACGATTACCTTTCAATCCTACAGTCAAAGCAAAGCGAAATCTTCTTGCGGTATACGCACACATATACGTCTCCATTCCTGTAAAGACGTGTGATCAATAGCACGCTTGGTCAAATACAGTTACATGACTTAAATAGCATGAGAGTTGCTCTCATCCGCCATTAGAAAGAGACATTGAAGCATAGTGGAGTCAGTAGACAGAAACATAGATCAGCTCTGTACACTGAACTGACGGTGGGGTGAGTGTGTGGGCACATGTCCTCACGTCTGTGAGAGAGAGAGAGAGAGAGAGAGAGAGAGAGAGAGAGAGAGAGGACTGATGGAGGATCTCAGAGCAGCAGATCCTTCACTTCGCTTTCCTTCAGCTTGGCATTGTCTCTGACCTCATCGAAGGTGTACGTCTTTACAATCTTCCCGTTCCTGAACACAGTGTGCAGCAAGTCCTGCAAGGGGACACAAAAGGACATTACTCTAAGCAGGGAACTTCAAATTCAAGGACATTTCAAGGACTCTCCAGGTCCAATACCCTCAAATTCAAGGACTTAAATGTGCTCTTAGCGATGTCACGCGTTTTTTAGGCCGAAACATTTTTTGTCACATACAGCAAACATCTCCTCAATATCCGCTAGCTGCCTGTCCCCTGAACACTCTGTAAAAAAACGCGGTCTCTGTAGACAGCCCAGGCTCCACAAACGCCAACAAAAACAAACTGGCCCAGCCTGGACCACGAAACATAAACAGTGTTCCAGCCAATAACTGACAAGAATGATTTGGGGGTGGGGGATGGGGAGTTAGTGCGCGTGCACATGAAGTGGGGAGGGGAGGAGAGAGAAGCATGAAGAGGGAAGTTAGCTAGAGGAGAGATGTCCTAGACAACGACAAACGTTAGAATTATATTCTCTTGAATTTTGATATGTCCGACACTCGACCAAAGAGACGGCGTTCCGATGAACAAATAGCAAAGAAGAGGGAAAAGGAACGCGCAAAGTCCCGAATTTACATCGGAAAAAGCCTGTTTCAGGAAGCACGGAAGGGAGGGGGAGGGAGGGTCGAGCTAGCCTTCGTTTTGTTTGACAATACTTCGAACTTCAACAAGAAGTGACGTCACCCAACATCACTTAGAGCACCTTTAATTCGGGGACACATTTATTGTGTCTAACAGCAAATGTTGAGGTACCATCGTAGTAGTTTCGTGCGCGCGTGAGCGTCATGGCTGCGTACAACACAAAGTACCTCACGCGGGAAACATTAAATGCGCGTAACTAGTAGGGCTGGGTATTGACACAAATTTCACAATTCGATTTGATTTCGATTCACAAGCTTGCAATTCGATTACGATTCGATTCAATATTGATTATTTTGGATATCAGGTACAATACATGGCAAATTTTCTCAAGGAAAACAAATCTCTTAACTAATGCTGTAACTATATGGGAGTCAGTTGTAGCCTATAGGCTTAATTAGCCTACTATAAATGTTAAATTACACTTTTATTTATTTGTATAATAAGAAAGTAATATGAAATATAAACATTTAAATGGTGGCTGTCATAAAAACCTGCCAGATTTATTCAAACATGCATTAAAAATGTAAGAACATTAAAAATTATAATGAATATGTAATATGGTGCATATATTTAGCAAAATGCTCCTCTCTAGAGTTAATTTTTCTAGCTGACTAACGAGTTTATGGTCACATGGTTTTTCTGAGGTAAATGTGACGTTACATGACATTGTTTACAAGCTGTTTTACTGACGTCTTTCCACGGTTGAAACACTGATTGAGCGATTCCATGTCACATGATACGGATTTCGATAAGTTGTACTAGGGCTGTCGCGATAACCGCAATATCGCAGTACCGCGCTACTGACAAGCCAACCGCAGAGGAATTCAAGTAACCTTATATAACCGTATATTCGCGTGTTTTCTTTTTCATAAGGTTATACCCTTCTTGTTTTGAACTTCGTGCATGTGTATTGAATGTTAAATAAGTTAATAATGATAATAAGACGTGGTGATCATGGTTTTATCATGGTGATTTGTACAGAGGCTTTGTGGATTTGCACTTAAGCCTAAACAGACAGTGAATGAGAGAGATCGACTGAGTGCGTGCGATTACCTGCGTCTGTCTTTGAGGTCAAGTCATTCGTGAAAAGGTTGCCGTGTCCAAGGAAAGTTAAATATTTGTCCTGTCATCCTTTTAACGTTTAAAATAAAGGGTATTTACCACGAATGGCATCAGCGACAGCGCTGGTCAGCATCCACAGCGCGAGGAACTCGCGGTCGCGGGAAGCAAAACTCAGTGAGTCACGCATTGAATCAATGCCATTTGTCTCTATTAAGTGAAGCTTCAGCGTTACCCATGCGACGCATTGCTGGTCAGCTGAGCCTTGAAAAGTGGAGCTCAAAGTTAAAAATAATTAACCTTGTTTCACTACCAGGGTTTCCCATACATTCATTAATTTGTGGCGGCCCGCCACAATATCAACGCTGACCGCAACGGATTGATTCAGATTTTTTAACTATTTAATATGGGTAAAATTTTATTTTATTGTAGAGCTGCGCGCTGCTTGCTCCCTCTCTCTCTCACAAACTGACAACGGAGGCACGACTAGCCCCTCCTCTTCGAGCACGATCTGAATCAAAACATGAGCATGCGTTAGTTAGAGGACGGATTGTTGCCGGTGCTTAATGCTTATTCCCCCAGCGAAGATTCCAGAATCAATCCGGAGTTGAATGGTTAGTAATGAACACTGTTGCTCAACATAACTCTGAGAAGTTAGTCTATGTTAAGCGCTGTCGCGTTTCCATTACTGATTCGCGCAAAACTTTTGCGATTTTTTTTCTAAATATCGATAAACAACTATTGCGAAATGACGGCGTTTCCATTAACCGATGTTATGCGACTAAAACGTAATTTTTTCCTCTCGCGATCAGTCATTCCAAAAATCATGGCAACGGACGTTGGTAGATTTATATATATCAGCCACCAGACTAGACATTATTATTATTATTATTATCTCCAGGTTCAGGTTGGTGTGTGTTGGTTTTTGTCCACCTCAATCTCCAGGCAGGGCTCTACGCTAACTTTTTTCCCAAGGAGTACATGTGCTCCTAAATTAAAAAAATTTAGGAGCACACAAAGAAATATAGGAGCACAGTGAAAAAAGTTGATTAAACTGCTCAATTCATATGGATTCGTTTTATGATCTTTTTATGAACTTTTTTCAACGCATCAAAGTGGTAGTTGTGTAGGCTGTCAATGGAGGGAAAGAAATCTCAAAATTTCATCAAAAAGTTCTTCATTTGTCTTCCGAAGATGAGTGAAAGTCTTACGGGTTTGGAACGACATGATGGAGAGTAATAAATGACAGAATTTTCTATTTTGGGTGAACTACCCCTTTAATAATTATGCAATTATCATTTTAGCCTTCTTCAAAATATATAAAAAGAATGAACACCTCAATAAAGTATAAAGTGCTAAAAACAAAACAAATGCCCGCTTGCTTTTTTCCTTTGCAGTACTTGCAGGAGGCCTAGGCTACATTAAGTTGTCTTCAAAAATGAGTTTTTGTCGTCTTCCTGTCCTCAGTGTCGACTGATTTGGTCGTAACTTCAGTTTCTGCACTTGGTCTTTTGAGATAATAGGCTTCATACTGTGTTGCGTATCTAGCTAACTAAGTGTTTACTTGACTTTTTTTTATGGTGTAGGGGCCTGTTTACACCTGGTCACTTCATGCGTTTTTACTGATCAAAACGATTCCATTTACACCTAGTCACATACAGTAAGTGTGGTTTCACAAAACTGATATAAATCGGATCTTCTATTCCGGCTATATGCAGATTTAATGTAGGCCTGTGCAGAGTTCACGTCACCAAAAGCAACAGATATGAGCTGCATTTTATTGATCATAAGCTCATTTCAAAATCAGCGATAGGAGAGAGCGACAGCAGCACTGATAACATTAGCCTAATATCATTTCGTTTCTTTACTATTAATGAATATGATTGTGTGTTGAGTGTCTACAACTTACTTTCACTTTCATTTGCGGCAGTTTGCGCGTTGGCTTGATGAATAGATCGCTTATCTGTCGTGATGCGTGTTGCAGTCGCGTCATCATATCTGGCTATAACATGACATATACCCAATAACACGCTCTCACACGTTTATTTTTATCCTCACACGAGGATTCACTTGACCCTCTCACTCAAAATCCAGCAGTTCCCGCACATTCCCACACTATTTCAGCGACTGGCTCATTGGTTGCGAATCGTCGCTCTCATTTGAATAAAGTTAAGCGCGTCATGTTCAAATCGCGCAGTTGCGACCCCGTCCTCTTCCTTGCTTTCCATGTGAAACATTGCGAACCCGTCCTCTTGCTTGCTTTCCATGTGAAATCAATGGTATGCTTCGCTTCACCGCGCTGTTCTAGAACAGCCCGTCACTCGCGCACTGTCCTCGTAAATTATTTTTCAAGCTCGCACATAACTATTTTTAGGCGCAAATGCGAGTGAATTACTCGCACTGTAGAGCCCTGCCAGGTTTGTGTGTGTGTGTGTGTCTGAGTCTGTGTGTGTCCACCTCCAGGTCCAGTTTGGTGTGTGTGTGAGCCTGTGTGTGTCTGAGTCTGTGTTTGAGTGTGTGTGAGTGTGTGTCTGTGTTTGAATCTGTGTGTGTGTCTTTTTGAATGTGTGAGTGTGTGTGAGCCTGTGTTTGAGTGTGTGAGCCTGTGTTTGAGTGTGTCAGTAAGTTTGTGAGTTTCAGTGTGTGTCTTGTGTGTGTGTGTGTGTGTGTGTGTGTGTGTGTGTGTGTGTGTGTGTGTGTGTCCATCTCCAGGTCCAGGTTGGTGTGAGTGTGTCCATCTCCAGGTTTGTGTGCGTGTGTGTGTGTGTGTGTGTGTGTGTGTGTGACGAAATTTGCAACAAGAAGTCTGTGGAGCAGTCATAGCATAGAAAGTGTCTTTAAGTTATCTGACACTAAGTGTTGGCAATGGAAATGTGTACTTGTCACTAAAAATATATGATATATTTATGATATATACATTATATATATATATGATATATTTAACTTAATGTTAAATGCCACGAAGTGTTGGTGAAATAACACATTAGCGGACCGGAGGGAATAATATAATATTTATATATTTTTTATTTTAATTCAACTTCTTGAACAAAATTAATTCAAGCACTTTCCAGGACCTGTCTCTATGTACGTTTATTTGCTAAAACCCTTCCAGGGCCTTGAATTTATAAAAAAAAAAATTAAGATTCACAAACTTAAGGATTTGAAGGACCCGTGGGAACCCTGTCTAAGCAATGTCTGAAACTTTGTATTTTGAGCACTTCTTGCGTTGTTTGGCTTTTCATGACTCGCTTGCTGTATTCCTCATTTGTAAATCGCTTTGGATAGAGGCGTCTGATAAATGACTAAATGTAAAGAAACTGAACAGGCTGGCGCTTGACGATATGCAATTAAGCGAATGGATTAATATTTTTAATAAGTACCCTAGTGAAAAAAACTTTTATTTCATACTAAGCATACTACAAACCCATTAACATACTTACTGACATATTGTTTGAGACTTACTGCTATAAAAATTATAATTAAACTTTATTTGGAGTATTTCTTTATTGCACATGTCTTATAGGGATACTCCACTTTTTTTGGAAATAGGCTCATTTTATAACTCCCCCAGAGTTAAACAGTCGAGTCTTACCGTTTTCGAATCCATTCAGCCGATCTCCGGGTCTGGTGGTACCACTTTTAGCATAGCTTAGCATAGATCATTGAATCGGACAGGACCATTAGCATCTCTCTCAAAAAAAAATGACCAAAGAGTTTCGATATTTTTCCTATTTAAAACTTGACTCTTCTGTAGTTACATCGTTTACTAAGACCGACGGAAAATGAAGTTGCGATTTTCTAGGCTGATATGGCTAGGAACTATACTCTCATTCCTGCGTAATAATCAAGAAACTTTGCTGCCGTACCATGAGTCCAGCAGGCGTAATGATGTGACGCAGCGCCTGAAAATAGGTCTAATAGGTTAGACAAACTTAGTCCCGGTCACGTTGGAAGTTACCGAGCTGGGGACTATTCAGCCTAGAAAATCGCAACTTCATTTTCCGTCGGTCTTAGTACACGATGTAACTACAGAAGAGTCAAGTTTTAAATAGGAAAAATATCGAAACTCTTTGGTCATTTTTTTGAGAGAGATGCTAATGGTCCTGTCCGTTACAATGATCTATGCTAAAAGTGGTACCGTCAGACCCGGAGTTCGGCTGAATGGATTCGAAAACGGTAAGACTCAACTGTATAACGCTGGGGGAGTTGTAAAATGAGCCTATTTCCAAAAAAAGTGGAGTATCCCTTTAATATTAAGCCTAAACTGTGTTTTAACATCACTATTAGTAAGGATAGTATGATCACTGTATAATATCAGTCTTTAAATGCAATATAAATTTTAAGTGTACCTAAAATATACTTGCAATAGTTCCACTTAAGCACAATCAAATATGCTCAAGTATATCTTTAGTTGGACCTTCTGGATAACTAAAGTGCATTAAGTACAAAATTAGCAGACTTTATACCAATTTAGTATACTAACAGTGCGATTGCAGGGTATTTAGATTAAGTACGTAATATGTAAATGTATTTGTGGGGTAATTAGCATAAAATAAATGTATTTAAAATATATTTGTAGTATATTTATTTTTCACTAGGGCAGAGCTGCACAAATAATCGTTAAAAGATCACGATCTAGATTCAATCACCCATCAGATCTTATTCCTACATAACAACGATTCAGCTATGTCTAATGCCTGGTTCAGATTACACGATTTTGGCACGATCCGTTTGACGTAGGGTGTCGTGGGGATTCGTAAACGACAATGGGCGTCGGGAAGCAAGATTCGATCGTTTCATCTCGTATAGTGTGTCATAGTGGGCGACAACCGACTTCGCGTCTGCGATGCTTCACGTCATCACGATAAAAAGACTAGCATGTTTAATTTGTGTGAGTGAGTGAGTGAGAGTGTGTGTGTGCGTGCGAGTCAGTGAGCGCGTGTGCATGAGTGAGTGAGTTTGTGTAAGTGAGTGAGCGAGAGTGTGTGTGTGTGTGTGTGAGTGAGAATGTGTGTGCGTGTGAGTCAGTGAGCGCGTGTGTGTGTGAGTGAGTGAGTTAGTTTGTGTGAGTGAGTGAGTGAGTGAGTGAGAGTGTGTGTAAGTCAGTGAGCGCGTGTGCGTGAGTGAGTGAGTTTGTGTGAGTGAGTGAGAGTGTGTGTGTGTGTGTGTGTGAGTGAGCGAGAGTGTGTGTGTGTGTGTGTGTGTGTGTGTGTGTGTGTGTGTGTGTGTGTGTGTGTGTGCGTGCGAGTGAGCGAGAGAGTTTTCGTGTGAGTGAGTGAGTGAGTGAGTTTGTGTGTGCGAGTGAGTGAGCCAGAGTGAGTGTGTGTATATGTGTGTGTGTGTGTGTGTGTGTGTGTGTGTGTGTGTATATGTGTGCGAGTTAATGTGTGAGTGTGAGACGGCACGCGATGACTGGTCAGAAAGCAACGTGTAGTCTGACATGTTTCTTGTCCATGACACAAGATTTTAGGAGTAAAAATTGCATAATCTGACACATTGACTATCGTAACAGACCAAAATAAATGGTGTAATCTGAACCAGGCATAACATTATCAAGCTAAATGCATGATTCATTTGTAATCACGCTGAATGAACGTACCTCTCCATACTCCTCCAGATCACCCTTGCCCTCTTCCAGTGTAACAAAATCTCCACTTGGCGTCCTGTGAAGAGAAAGCCGACCCTTCTTTGACCTTTTGTTGGGGTCTGCAACAGGATCTTTGAAGACGTTTACCTGTAATTAACAACATCTTATTAATAATAAATCCTACATTTTCTGAATTATGCATACTATATACAAGGTCAGATATATTTCTGTTTCTGTAATAAATAAAAAAAATTGGTATTTTCAGTAATTAAACTGATTGATTAACTGTTAACATTAATGTTTAGGTCTCCGAATACCATGCACACTTAAGCTCATCATAAGTACAATAAAGATGAAGCATGTAATTTCAGCAACACTCGTGTCACGAAATGCTACGGATGCACCGATATGACAATTTTGGCCGATAACCGATAATTCTTTATATTTGAAAGCCGATATTTTGGCCGATAACCGGTAATTCTTTATATTTGAAAGCCGATATATTGGCCGATAAATCTAAACCCAAATTTGTATATAATTTTTGAGAGCCTGATTACAAAAACAAAAGTCTCACCATTAAAAGCCACGTCCCAAACACACAATTATAATGTTTATGTTAAATGTTGCACTACTGTATTTTCCCTTTTTCCAATAATTTTTCAAGCAATTAAAAACCATCATGGCGAACAGTGTGAATCTGAAGTGTCTCAGCTGAAGGAAATAATCCATTATTTATTGTCCTTAAGGCGAGACACGGCAGGCAAAAACATCAGGGTTTTTTTTACAGGTCAATTTTGAGATTTTTGGATATTTGTCTTCAATATCATGTCTTCTTTCAGATTTGTGGTGAAAAAAAGTCCGAAATACACATTTATGTCTTTATTTGACTACACTTTGTCTGTTTGCGTCTGTAGATTTCTCATAAATTCAACAAAAGTTGGCGTTCTTAATGAACACGCTGCTCCGCGATCTCTGTCTGCTCCCTGTCATCACACACACCGCTGGAAAGCTCTCTCTCTCCTGTACAATGCTGTCGGATCCAAATATGGTCATTTCCTTTTTATCAGCAACCAATCGTGAAAGTAAAAGGGCTGAATGCGCAATCTCATTGGCTGATGATACATCTTTAAAGCCCGTTTTCTCAAAATGACTTTTCTCTCATTCTCCAAGTCTGAAATCTCCACTTCAGTAGCACCGATATACACCAAACTTTCCAGTCTTGTACCTAGTTATATTATGAAGACATTTACAGAGGGATTTGTAAATATATTATTCCTAGCCTGATTTATATAACATTTTATTCCCCAAAAAAATGGCGAAACTCTTTTTTTTTAAGGCTATTGACAGTATATTCTGATTTACAGGATAACAAAAGTAGATAACCATAAATCCCTCAGTAATTCCCCCCCCCCCCATCTAATATGTGAACACTCAGATTTGCACTCAAATATATGCAAATGAGCGCATATTTAATTAGATATTGCCTAATTTGCATATTTAAACATTAAATTACAGAAAACTTGTAATACATTTTTTTCTAATCTTAATGTAGGTAATCAACTGGGAAAGTTTCATGGTGATATCTGCTAGTTAAAATGTTTACCCTATTCACCTGTAGTGTTTCGCCTTAATACTGTATATCGGCATTTTCTTATCAGGGCAATAACGATAACATAAAAAATTTACATATATCGGCCGATACCAATATGGTGGTATCCCTACTAAATGCAATAGCTAAATCTGCCATTAGTCGGTACTTACACCCAGTCCATTCGTCACCACATAACTGCACTTAAAAGAGCAGTTGAGCAGATCTCGGGTCAGTTTCTGCAGCAAAGCTCCTCCTGAGCCGAACGAGATGTTCTCGATGCTCCATCTGTGCTTTTTCATGCCCTCTACAATCTGTATTCAACAATCAAACGAGTACAGAATGAGTTTAAACTCAGCAAGAGCATACAGATAGCATAAAGTCTGACATGAGCTGGACATACACACCTCCTGTAAAGTATTGATGTCCACACCGTCACCCTGAATGACTCTGATGTAGGGCGGAAGCACTTTATAGCCTTTAGAGTTCTCAACCGGATGAAATTTCTTTCCTAAAATCTCTAGGACCTGCAAAATAAGACATAATGATCACGACTTTATGTGCGCTGAACAAAAATATTTGCAAATGTGTTCCTAATATGTTCTTATACCTTCAAAATAGGAAATTAATGCACTTCATTTTGAAAGGAATATATATATATATACACAGTCAAACCCAAAATTTATTCAGACACCTTCAATGCTATACTTCATCAAAACATGTTAATGTGAATGTGTACCTTCAGCACTGTGTCTAGAGGGTTTCCTGAATCTGGCCGGACCAGCAGTGGTGCGTCTGCGCTCCTCATCTCGATCAGGCTCCTCAGATCTTCCCCCCAGATCTTCTCACAGGCGTTGTAGATGTCGTAGCTGTCGCTGACGATGGACACGGGGACAGAGGGGAACTGCTTGACAATGTGTTCAAAAGCATCCTTCTCATGGTCCTTTCCCCAGGCAGTGATTGTGCTGCAACACACACACACACACACACACACACGGTCAGTGAGATCAAGAGAGACAAGCTAAATGATTTATTATACTTTAATTATTAGTATAAAATGTATCAATGCTGTAACAATGCTCTAAAATAAAATAAATAAATAAATAAATATATATATACAGTACAGGCCAAAAGTTTGGACACATTACTATTTTTAATGTTTTTGAAAGAAGTTTCTTCTGCTCATCAAGCCTGCATTTATTTGATCAGAAAAAAAGAAAAAAAATGTAATATTGTGATATATTATTACAATTTAAAATAATTGGTTTTCAATTTATTATACTTTAAATTATCATTTATTTCTGTGATGCAAAGCTGACTTTTCAGGATCATTACTCCAGTCTATCACATGATCCTTTAGAAATCATTCTAATATGATGATTCATTATTAAAGTTGGAAACAGTTCTGCTGCTTAATATTTTTTCATAACCTGTGATACTTTTTTTTTAGGATACTTTGATGAATAAAAAAAAAAAAAAAAAGAAGCAAATGTTTTAAAAATAGAAATCTTTTGTAATAACAATATACACTACTGGTCAGTCATTTGGGGTCAGTAAATTTTTTTCTTTCTTTTTTTGAAATAAATCAATACTTTTATTAAGCAAGGATGTGTTAAATTGATCAAAAGTGATAGTAAAGAAGATTTATATTATTAGAAAATATTTTTTTATTTTGAATAAATGCAGTTCTTTTTCACCTTTTATTCATCAAATATATTAGGCAGCAGAACTGTGTCCAACACTCATAATAAATCATCATATTAGAATGATTTCTAAAGGATCATGTGATAGACTGGAGTAATGATCCTGAAAATTCAGCTTTGCATCACAGAAATAAATGATAATTTAAAGTACAATAAATTGAAAACCAATTATTTTAAATTGTAATAATATATCACAATATTACTTTTTTTTTTCTGTATTTTTGATCAAATAACTGCAGGCTTGATGAGCAGAAGAAACTTCTTTCAAAAACATTAAAAACAGTAATGTGTCCAGACTTTTGGCCTGTACTATATATAAAAACACTACTCATAAAACCTGAAGTGCTGATCATACATAGTTTCAGATTTGGAGACTTACCACTAGGTGGCAGCATTGGCAATATATATCAAAGCAAGCCTCATTTCAAAAGCACTACTGAAGCAAAGTGCAAAGTTCCTCTGTTTCTTTGCTGAAGTGTGAGGAAATAAGAAGTGTGTTGATGCTGAACTAACTAACCAGGATGAATTAGACCATGCACCTTATTTTGCAACGTGGAAGTAAGCTAATTTCCTTCAATGAGCGACACTTCTAACTCATTAGCCGTTTTAGGTAAATAGCTAGAAAAACGATTACCTTAATAAATGAAAATAATGTGATAAGAAATACCTGGGGCCGGTTTCACAAAGCTATTTTAGACCGGTCTGTAGTGTTAGACAAGACTAAAATGTGCTCGTAGACTAGTAAAAAAATTAGACACCTTACCCCCAGGCTAACTTATGTTACCTTGGCAACCAGCAGTAACAATCAGTTACATTACAAACAGCCAAAAGAAAAGGGAAAATGGCTCATAATTTAAACATTTCTTCTTGTTACTACATTCTCCGCTAAATTTCCCAGGTAAAATGTCCTTGTAACTGTTAAACTCCTCCAACAAACACATATTATCCGCTGGGGTAAACTGCACTGAGCGGTTGAATGCGCTTACTTGATCCGCCATGTTTTTTGTTTTGAAAAGTGTCTTATTTTACCCAGAATGCATTGCAGTGTAGTCCTACTTAAGATAGTCCGAGTCTTAAGTGCTTTGTGCAACGGTCTGATTTAGATGTCTATCTGAAGTCTTGACTATCTACTATATCTAAGCCATGTCGTTTCACCTGTGTTCCGCAGCTGGTACCGAATAACCAGGAACCGGGTCTTTGGTGCCGTAGTACTTCTTGATAACACCGATCCCGGCCACAGTGTCTGTTCCTTTGAAGTTTACCAAGTGTGCAGATGCGCCGATACCAGCCGTCTGAAAGAGAGACACGAGTTTAAACGCATTGCTAGTGCAGAAATGACACCACTGAGAGAAAAGGACAGGGTGGAGGATGTTTGATATGTTCTGTATGCATTTAATGCTTGGTATTTACAGTATATGAGTAAGGAGATACTTTAGACTTGGATAGAGTCTCATCTTAAGCTGTGTCCGAAACCACTCCCTATCCACTATATAGTGCACTATATCGGGTGTCGGACACTTTTACCCACAATCCTCTCTGAATTCGAGTGTACATTCGATGTACACTTGCTGAAGCACTATTTCCCACAATCCAATGCGGAGAGAGGACTGAGCGCGCGTGAAAGTGCGGTAGCGAGCAAGTTTAAACCAGAGATTACTTTACAGCTTTCTTATTTCTGCTTTAACATTTATTTCATACTAGTTTTATTATTATTTTTTTCATTTTTTTATTAATCATTACTTGAATAAAACATTAAAATATTGAGACAATATTATATAGATGAATTTTAAAAAGGTAAATTATATAGGTAGCCTATATTATTTTTGTATTAAAATATATGATTTAGAGCATTAACTCAATGTAATGTGTTTTACTAACAGCCAGGTGTTTTAATAATTTGTGGCATTGTTGTTAACTCGTTAAACTGTAAGGAAGAGATGATAATTTGGTGGATGATTTAAAAATATTCGTTAATCATCTGTAGGTGCGTATTAATTCGCATGTAATACTCATAACGGTCACCTGAGGGCGCTCAACGACCACGTCATCTGTGAGCGTGAAAGTTTCTAACAATTTAAATCGACGGAACTACAAAGCTGGCACGGAGGTATATATAATTACAAAATAAAGCCATTATGATTGTTAATGTTGTAAGTAACATGTAAGATAAAAGGAGTTTTATCACTACGTGTGACGAAGCCGTTTCTCCGACGCACAGTGTAAACGTCAGCATCACAATTCACTCACTTCATTTCGTTCACTCCTTGCAGATGTAGTGCACTCAAATGCCATACACTATATAGGGATTAGTGAATGAGTGAACGAGTGAGCGGTTTCGGACACAGCTTTAGACATTCCAACTATGTACTACTAACCCAATGAATCTGGTCTATATGACCAACGTGGTACTTAAAGGATAATTCCGGTATTTAGCACTTTGAGTCTCTTTTCTGGTTTGTTTTGGATGAACTAGAGTGGTGGACACAGAAATGTTGACGATGGGTCCTGTCTCGACTTTTTGACTCGTTTAGAATCGCCTTTGACCGCTTCAGAGTGGCTGTCTACGAGCATGCACAAACATGTCCTTAAAACAACCATTAACGTTCGTTTTCTGTGCAACTCACCGAGTGGTTAGCGGTGTTCATTGATGTTCCAAAACAAGTAGCGTAGCGAAATAGTTTGTCGTGTTTTATTTGGCATTTTGTAAAATCCCATTGATTTCTTTTGGAGGACTCATTGCTCGTTGATATTACGGCGCTACAGACTCAAATATCGAGTGGAAGTTTATACGCGGTTGTGAGGTATCTGATAAAAAATAGTTCCACTATAGCAAATAACACGGATTGAAATCATACATTGCGTCGATATATTTGTTTTTAATCATCAACGAACACCACTAAACCACTCGGTGAGTTGCACAGTTTTGAAAACGAATGTTAATGGTTGTTTTAAGGACATGTTTGTGCATGCCCATAGCCAGCCACTCTGAAGCGGTCAAAGGCGATTCTAAACGAGTCAAAAAGTCGAGACAGGACCCATCGTCAACATCTCTGTGTCCACCACTCTAGTTCATCCAAAACAAACCAGAAAAGAGACTCAAAGTGCTAAATACCGGAATTATCCTTTAAATCAGATTTGTGGGGTTTGGTTAAAAGCTTTTAGCACTTCACCTCTTGAGATGAAACCCCTCTGTAGCCGAAGTCGTGCAGTTTATACTCCAGTCCAACCAGGCTTCCTGACGTTTCCATGAGATATTTGGCCAGAATCTTCTTCTGCTCTCGTGAGTTAGTTGCGACGGTGATGGGATACCAGGACTGAACCAGGATAGTCTGTGAAGGAGACAAACGCATCATTTCAACTAGGGAAGAAAAATGCGATATGCGATAACTCATTAAATAATGCGATATTTGATACGATAATGCTTAAAGTGTGTAAAATAAACGTAAATTTACGTTTTTACTTTAAAAAAACACAGTAATATTGTGAAATATTATGACAATTTAAAATAAATGTTTTCTATTTTAATATATTTTAAACTGTAATTTATTCCTGTGATCAAAGCTGATTTTCAGCATCATTACTCCAGTCTTCAGTGTCACATGATCCTTCAGAAATCAGTATAATATGATGATTTGATGCAAGAAACATTTATGATTGTTATCAATGTTGAAAACAGTTATTTACATTTTTATTTCATGATGCTATGATGAATAGAAAGTTCAAAAGAACAGCATTTATCCGAAATCTAAAGCTTTTGTAACATTAAACACTACCGTTCAAAAGTTTGCGGTCAGTAAGAATTTTAATTTTATTTTTGGGGGAAATAAATAAAATAAATCAATACTTTTATTCATCAAGGATGAGTTAAACTGATCAAAAGTTACAGTAAAGACATTTATAATGTTAGAAAATATTCTATTTTAAATAAATGCTGTTCTTTTGAACTTTCTATATTCATAAAAGAATTTTGAAAAAAAATTGTTCACAACAGTTCAACATTGATAATAATAATGAATGTTTCTTGAGCATCAAATCATCATATCAGAATGATTTCTGAAGGATCATGTGACACTGAAGACTGGAGTAATGATGCTGAACATTCAGCTTTGATCACAGGAATAAATTACAGTTTCAAATATATTAAAATAGAAAACAGTCATTTTAAATTGTCATAATATTTCACAATATTACTGTTTTTTTAATTGTTTTTTATCAAATAAATGCAGCCTTGGTGAGCAGAAGAGACTTATTTTAAAAACATAAAAAAAATCTTACTGACCCCAAACTTTTGAACGGTAGTGTACATTTGCGGTATTTCGATAATTTGGATATATTGTGCAGCCCTAATTTCAACATTTCCCCTTAGCTATTACCACACAATTGTGTTTAATTAGCATTCTGTACTAGGAGTGTTGTGTGTTTTTAGTTTGTGTAACTGTTTCTTGCAGCTGTTGTTGAACCCATGAACCTTTCCGGTGTGTGTTTTCTCTAATGCAGCTTCTGTATCATCACATTTTTTGGAACTTAAAAATGAAGCTAGTGCTAGTTTAGTCAGTTTACTTTTTCCCCGTGTGTAGTCAGCTGGAACATGAATCCAAAAACAACCAAAAGACCCGCTTCATGCCACCCGAGTGCTTGGGAAGTGTCACACAGTCAACACAGAGGGTTTGGTATGAGGGGATGCCAGGAAATGTTATCATACTGCACACAGTAACTGATAATAAGCACATGACGCTCTTTGGACACAAGAACATCAGAGTGTCCCAATCACATGGACTCAATTCAACAGCTCATGTGAAATGAGACTTTTGGACATTGATTATAAAGGCATTAAATTTGTTTCAAACCACTGTTAACTTCTGAATCTGCAGCAAGATAGTGATCTTATACGCATGTCGTAGCAGAATGTGTGTCGCCAATTAACATCGCAATCTATTTTACTTCAATAACTGGATGTATTCAATGAGGGACATAGGGAAATGTAGGGCGAGACTTGATTTTATCTATCAGGAACTGACTGGATCATGAGAAGTGGGCATTCTGTATTACAATAGAGTATTCTGGTTAACATTATTCAATAGCTCACACAACCTAATAAATTGATGTAAATTAAACACAGTCTTTTCCAGAGTAAGAATAACATGAAAAACAATGCACTGATGAATTGTGCATCATAAGATCAGGAAAATCAGGACAAAAAAAGAGTCTATTGCGTAAAAAAAAAAAAAAAAGAGATTATAAAAAAAAATATTAATAATAATAATGTTAATAATAATTGTAATTTACAGAATACAGTAAAAATGCAATACTAATATTTATGGCTTAATATCTTTGCGTTCAAGCGTTATTAAATAGAGCTTTTATTTTGGCAGAAAACCACAGGAACACCTTAAGGCTATTTTTGGCAACATATTTATAAACTATTGTCATTTCACATTTGGGAAAATGGTTGCATGTTGCGTTCTCAAATGCACATTATGAGTGGCCCAAACTCGCAGCAGCTTGCCAGACTATACATCCATATAATTAAATTGCAACCTCTGCGATTTGATAATCGTCAATAACTGTTTTGTGTACTCGCCAACATTGATTTTTACTCAGATGTGGCATGCATTAAGCAGCAAATGGGGTCAATTCTGTTTTCACATTGACTTAAAATGATACATCTGCAAGCTAGCGCAATAAATACCGAATTCATCTGACTGACGGCTATCAAAGTAATCCAATTCGGCTTTCTTGCATCAATCAGGTGCAATGATCTGTGTGTTTACTGCGTCTTCAGCAAGTATACAAGAGTCTTGGATCAACACAGCCCACAAATCTGACTTTGTGCAGAGATGTGCGTCTTGTAAAGCCGAACTATGACCTATATGTGACTATCACAAATAAGAGGTTCTCTCCAGCCTCATGACACTACAGATGACCGCTGGAATGGGAGTGAAGGTTTAAGAGAAGCTTATACTAAATATTTTAATTATCAGTATAATGTCGCCTTGCGAGTCTGAAAAGTCTCCAATCAGTTGAGTTATTAGTAAGCATCAGTGCCTTCCCATGGCCATCATAAAAGACGTAGACGTGTGTTTACAATCTCCTGAATTCACTGGAGAATAGATATGTGGAGCCAAGGGCGCACACACACACACACACACACACACACACACACACACACACACACACACACACAGTCTAAATTTACCATCTTCACATGACATGTTTGCCATACATTCAAAGCCATCTGTAAAAGGAAACCGACCTCTTACTCAATTAAAGCTGATTTGAATATACAAATGACAAAACTAACGACCTTTCCCTCGGTGACAGGTGTACTAGATCACCATGACTGGTTGTCAGCAGCATGACTCAGCAGGTTTGATGCTAAACCCTATTGAGATGTTTGGGCGTGAGTTGTGTGGCATGTCACTGTTTACACGGTCTATCACAGGACGTTTGACAGGAATAGTCCGATCCATGACATGGAAAGTTTTTAAAACGCTGTAGTAATTACAGTGAAAAACGTAAACCGTCTAATAAGTCCAATTATATATAATTCCTCTGAACCAGAAGAGGATCACGCTGCCAAACGGACACCCTTACTGTTTACTCCACTAGTGGTTCGTGAATTCTGTGTGTTCTGAGGCTAATATACAGGGCCAAATTAATTATGAATCTTATTTTGTATTTTGGAAATATATTCTAAATAGTTAAGATTGAAATGCAGTTTCAAGGCTGGCATTTAAAATGGATTTCGGAATAATAATCTTTATATGTTAAACTAGTGTTGTCAAAGTACCGGTACTTCAGTACCAAGTCAGTACTGAAAATGTGACGATACCAGCATTTCTGTAGTACCGGGTATATTCGGTACCCACTAATAGGAGCTGCTTTAAGTCGCTTCCGTGTTTTTATCTAAGCGCGGGGCTCCAGACTAACTTTTTTACTTGGAGCACTGTCTGTAGCCGACATATACCACGATATATATATATATATATATATATATATATATATATATATATATATATATAGTGTCTGTGTATATTAAACTGCAAAAAGACTATTTAAATATTAACCTGCATGTTCTGCTTGTCTCTGTGTGAATGAATGGCACAGACGCGCAGTTTCATTTACCTCACACACACACACACACACACACACTGAAGCACGAGTGACGCTCGCGCTGTTTTTAGTCTCTGCTGCCTCACGATATGAGGACATGATGAAATTCATCTCCAGAGCCACTCTGAGAGTCACTTCATGAGCATTTTACCGTTTAATTTGAGAAAAAAAACTATCGTCATATCATACACACACACAGAAACTCAAAGGTCTTCACGGCAACCCGTCAAAATAAAAGTTCGGTTTAACTTGAAGAAATTGACAGAAATAATTAGGCTACTGTACAGTAGATTTGGCGAAGTCTCAATATTTACGTTTAAACAGCATGTAGCCTTTAATGCTTATACCGGTATGTATTATTTACTTATGATTACCGTCATAAATAAAGTCATTGAACTGAATTTAATATTTTTTTCAAATAGTTAAATAAAATAGAAAAATAGTTCCAACAGATTTTGCTGTGGTACCGTAAAATTTTAATGGTATCGGTACCGACTACTGGAATTTTGGTACCGTGACATCCCTATATTAAACAAATAAAAACGTATACCTGGAATGCAAAGTAAGTATCTTTGGATAAAAGCGTTGGATGAATATAGAAATAACTGTAGGGATGAGTTTAAGGGTCATGACTCACCTCGACCCAGTTAGTGAGCCAGTAGCACTCCGGATCGGTGCTTTCTACGGTGAACAACACATTCCCACGCGGGATAACACTTCCCTCCGGCACAGCCTTAATCTCGATGGGCAGGTGACCCTTGTATTTCTGCAGTGATGTCACATAAGAGATGTTAATGAACGTTCAGCATAGACGGAAAAATCAGAGAGACGAGTTTCTCCGTACCTCCAAAATGTAATTCCATCCCTTTTCGTTGAATACATCATCCTGAAAGTGTTCCCGGTAGACCTCCTTTGCTTCCTGGATCTTCTCTGGTGTGACAACCTGTCCTGTGAGTGCAAAAAGAGAGGGGACAACTGTAAGACTAGCGTAACAAAGAAAGTGGCGGGACAATACAGGAATAAAACGACTGTAAGAGAGGGTGGGAAGTTTGCGCCCCTGTTTGCACACGTATAATTGCACACTTTCCTACATTCCTTGCATTATTGCATTAAGGGAAACTTCTATGCTCACAGTGAAGCTTTGTCTTACCAATATCATGCATAATGTTGCTACAAACTGTCTTAAAGGCACAGTATCCTTAAAGTACTCATTTAGCAGATGCTCTGACTTACAAATGAGAACTAGATTAACACTACCAATGTAAAGCAGTGCAAGGCTTTATGTTTTATGTGGGAATACACGCTTGTTATTGGTATATTTTGTCATGCATCAAAACAAATGATGATCCTCCAATCAAGTATCTCTGCAACATGTCACAGCTAAGACTAAAAAAACGAATTTCACTTGTTTTTCTGAACAAGAACATGTGAAACTTGACTGTCACTATGTTGATGTGCACCAATAATGCGATTATTACCAATAATCAGATTAAGCAGTGAGACACGAGAAAACCTCTTCACTTCTCTTTACATGCAATTTAAATTATTCAGATTATTTGCTAAGAAGTGTGGTTATTTTTACCGCCATTATTCTCATACCTCACAACACAAATTATGAACTTGCATATAGTAGGCGAGTTACTAGCCAGTTTTAATCTACTTGTCTTACATCAAATGCAAAACACATTTCTATGGACGTTTTGGATATTATTCGGCGTCGCGATGAACATAGCAATGTAACTGGGGTTGCAAGGCTTTCTCTGTATGAAGATAAGGAGCAGAGAGTTGTGTTTTCGGAGTGGAGGGAAAGCTTCACAATAATGTCACTGAGTTCATTCATGAAGTTGTATGAGCAACACACGGCATCTTCTGTATGTCCGCGCGCGTGCGCTCTGCTCAGGGCGGTAATAATGCGATTACGGTGTTTCCATTGCGACTAAAATTGGTGTACGCAACATTTAATGCAATTATGGTTACTACGATTATAAGCTTAATCACATTAGTTTGATTAATAAAGTTTAATTGCCAAACTCCCAACACAATGGCATTATGATTGTGCATGCAAGTGTACTTATTATAGCAGACTTTATATATACAATATGTTCATGTTTTATTAATTTAATGCATTCTGAAACCTTTATTGGTGTAGTAAATAAATAAATTAGTTAGTTGAAATTGAAAAATTCACAAACGTATGATATCTCTTGTTTTTAACTTATAACTTTTGACTAAACAATCATTTGTTTCAATTGTTTGTGTTTTTTTTTTTTAAACACATTTACTCAAAATGTCTGTAATTAAAGTATGGAAACACTATAACATCATCGCTGCTTGAATCTTTAAATTCCTTAAGTATCAAGTTTACAAAATGATCTGCAAAGCAAATGCTGAGGGTTAGAAATTTAGAACGAAGTGTAAAACATTCAATGCATAAACAACTGATGAAAGGAAGACAGCAATAGAAGTAACTTGAGTATTTACTGTATTAGTCTACCAAATATGAAGTATCTCGACTAAAGCTGTGAAACAGACTGGTTCGGGCAGTCTTTTGTGGGTTAAAGAGCAGATGCTCTATTGTCTCGTTTCATTCAATAGCACAATTTCTAAAGCCTTCACCCCAGCGCACCATGAAATCCTTTACAGTGTAAAAATAGACAAAATTCCTTTATAAATGTGGCATATTTGATCGGCATGCAAGAACAACAACAACCTCAAACTAGACTGCTAGTCTTGCACTCAAACCGCCTCTTCGTGCTGCTATTTTCTTACACTATAACTCTACCGTCAAGTTCGGTCATTAAACACTGGCTCCATCACGAGAAAGTCATTTTTTTTTTCCTTCTGTTGGAACAAACAGAGTTATTATTTTTCAGTCTGCTTATGAGCAGAATGAAGCAAACTGACTGTACGTGTGGAGGGAAGGCTGCATACTTTAGCATGAACACAACCCAAAAATTACCCGCGGGTCTGCGTCATCCATTTACAAGTTAAATCAGCATTGGCGACCACGTCCAACGTACCTTTTAAGTATTTGTTGAGAATATACTGAAGCCCATAGAAGACCGTCTTGTCGTATTTGACTTTTCTGAGCTTGGTAGAGTCTGTCCTCTTCTCACGGCACTCAAAGTAGGAATACACCTTACTAGTGTTGGGTGGGTACTGTTTGTAATGCGTGACCTGCAAGAAAGAAAAATTCATATTATATATTCAATTAAAAAAAAGCAACATAACTCCTCACGCTGTTCCGCTGGCACTGCTCTGTTGAATTGGCAAATATGGTAATGGATGTGAACAACCCTGTGTCAACACCATTTCTTGTAATTCAGTCAGATGCTGGGTTTGACTCTAGCTTGTCTGCCAGACATCCAGCACCAAATTACACACATTATTAGACAGACATCACTGCTATTATTGTGTTAAATGTTGGCATGCAGCTCATCCTAGACAGTTTATGCTACGGACAAGAATGATACCTCAAATGATGCAGCTTACTAAAAAGGGGTGGACTTTAAGGTGTGCAATATCATGATTTTAGATCGTGAATGATTAAATGTATCCGAGAGAGACCGTAGTGTCATGCTACAGAGCTGCAGTTCTGACACCCCGTCCCAAAATACCGCAAAACGCAACATACATTAGCATCATACGTTTAGCAACGCTGCTGTAGGGTCATGCATACGTGACATTGCACTTCTTCTCCATCACGCCAGTTTATTATTTGCATTATAAACCATCCAGATACAAACGCTGCTGTCGGTTAATAAAGATCCGGCTCGATTGGACTCTTGTCTATTAAAAGTGTTAAAAGTCCCCCTGAGGTAAAAAACAAGCTTTTAATGTTGCTTATATGTCAATGTGGTAATGCTTTTAGACAAACCATTTGTAAATTCATAAGTCGACACCATTGCTGAGTATTTTCTCCTTAAAACTGCAGTGAATCAAAGACAGTCTCAAAAACACGGTTTGAAATCGCTGGTGTTTCTGACATCACAAACTACCCTGTAACCAATCAGATCAACGTGTGATCGTCAACCAGTGGATCTCTGAGCTGAGTGAGTGAGTGAGTGGAGGCGGGGCTCATTTGCATATTCATAGAACTGCGCATACTGAATGAGGCAAGGATTTTTTATACATTTACACAGTACGTTTTTTTATGAACTTACACAGTATTGTGCAATAAAAGGCTGTAGTTATGTAGGCTATTTATTTGTTGAATATCTGTTAGCATAGCAACAATCCACAACAGAATCATGGAGGTATTTTGCATTTAGCAACGTTTTCTTCCGATAATTAAAAAAAATCCAGTTTGCCCTCTTGCTCTTCAAAGAGTTGTGATATAAATACACCCTATGCCGAGAACGTGACTACAGTTACACAAGATATCAAACAGACAACCTACTTAAGCTCACTTCTGATATTTTGTGCATGCTGACCTTTCCCTGGCAGTTTTTGGCTGTTCTCCTGTGCACAGGCCAGCCTGGGAAAGGTTACACACTCATGGCTTTGCCTGACAGCTACAGTGGCTGTTCCCCTGCAACCCCGAGGGTGAACTTCAGGAAGCTCTTTCTCCCAAAGGGCAGAAGTCCTTGTGGAGCAGCAGCCGTGGAAGTCCTGGACTGGATGCCCTTTCCCTTCTGGAAAAGGCCGTTCATGTGAACAGCTGCATGTGGTCCAGGCATGCGCAACAACTGGCTGTGTGCGCGGAGGACATGCCACAGAATTGGCTTCAGATCAAGGAAACCAGCCACGGATTCAGCTTGGGAGGTTGTACAAGCAGTCATTTTAAGGTGTGGCAAACTGAAATGAAAGTAAAATATTGTGAACAAATTGTAAAACTGAACCATCCAGATCTAATCTGATGTTCCCCAAGTGGACCCATTAGTCAGAAATGGACTGAAATCTCCTGGAGGCTGAGCGATTAACCAGCATTTATTTTTAATTAAATTTTGGCTTAAAACGCATTATGAAAACACAATAATAGAGATTAAACGATTCCTTTAAAGCGGTACACTTTTGGCACTCCTTAATGTGCAAATCACTCAAATCATGTGACATGAGTGACTGTCGTTAAATGCGGTATATTGGTGCTTGAGTTAAAAAGAGTTATTAATCTCAAGCGGCTTTCTGTGCACGAGCTCCGAGATGGAGCTAAATCAGCTAAATATGCAGACAAGCGAAGTATACCTACTTTGGGTTTCGGATAAGTGCCTAAACGGTCAAATACTAACGAAAATAAGGCGAGCATTGTCATAAACACAGGCAATAATGTCTCAAGTGGACATAGACAGTTAGGAAAGAAATCGGATGCGTGTCAGTATATTGGATCCGTGCATTTGGTCTTAAAGGGACAGCAGCCTAATATCCCTGCTGCCATCTGTGTCATTAATGTTAATCTAACAAAAGACAGAGAACAGTAAAAATTAACTATAAAAACTGTATAATTTACATTTATTTCAATTAGTATGACAGTATCAGATTCATTATGTCATTTGCAATGCTTCATGGGAGTGAACGGACACTGCTGAACTCTTGAACACTCGTTCTTGAGCTTTCTATGACCACTGAAAAATCCTGTGTGCTCTATTTCTCCGACCTGGATGTTACTCCATCTATATTCAAACATGAAATATTAAACCAAGCCCCTCTTTAATTCCTGATGTAATTTTCTTCCTTCCTTCTCACCACCTCTTGTTCTAAATGTCAGTTGCTTCTACAGTTTCATGCTGTTTCTATGTGAGCCAAAACTGTGAATGGAGTGTAAATGTCAAACAAGAGTAGCATCACAAGTAGTGGTCGAACGATATATCACCAAGGCCGATATTTGGCATTTTTTAAATATCGGCATCGGCCGTTAAGTATTTCTGATTGGCCGATGTGTTGGAAGCGGGACTTTTATTTTGGCAGCGCTCCAGACATTTATTTTGACGGGCGGCGCTGAGAAGAGAACGGCAGCGCCTGATCACACAGCACTCACTCACATTCCCCATCTTCATTAGTTTACGATCTCTGTCAGTCATATCTAATACTTTGTTAGACAGAACTGGTAAATAAAGGAAGTAAATGCTATGCGAAAAAGTAAAGCGTTTGCTTTTATATTATTTGTAACAGAAAAGGCAAACAATCAGGCTAAAATACCTTCTCATTTACCGTCAAGGTTCAGCAAATGCGCATCTACGTCATTTAAACAAATCTCTGAATATCTAATAAACATTTAATTTCACAAACATTGCAGATTTAATGGAATCCAGCTGTGATATCTTGTGAAGTGTGCATTTGTAGCCTGATAAACGTGTTACTGCGAGTGACGGTGCGAAGTGAGTGAATGTGAACAGAAGATCAGCTTCACAGGAGATGCGATCGAAAAACTTTTTAAAATATGCTGTGCTATAGGCTATCCAGTTGCCCACTGTGTCATATTCATATCGTTTTCACTGTGTGCTAGTGTTGTCACGGTACCAACATTTCAGTATTCGCCATTCGGTACCAATACCAGTGAAAATCCACGGTTCTCGGTACCAATTTCGGTACCAAAGGGCTAGAAATCAATAAATTCTTTGCTGATACTTCCTCGTCATCATGGAGAGCGCAGTTCGCACCGTTTCAAAAATAATCGAACGAATCTCCGCCTGAAAATTACAACCCGACCCGACCCGGGTCACCCGGCCCGTGGCTTTTAAAGCCCGGACCCGATGTAACCCGACACATCAACATGAATTATCTGCCCGAACCCGGCCCGCGGCCCGACGCCACGTCGGAATTTTTTTTTCTCATACACGTATTATCATGACCAGCAGACGCGAATTCAAATCAACCTTTAATGTTCACGCCTTTTAACAATACAAACAACTGAAACAATAAACTTTAAATATATAAATAGGCTGTAGTTGCGACGGTGAATTCACCTGCGGCAAGTTTACTTTTCACCAACTCCATCTTCTTCTCTCCAGGGTAAAGGCTTGCACGCAGCGGCGTCTGCCCCCGCCCCTCTCCATGATGCACGTTGCACGCAGCAGCCAGACTTTCTTTACGGTGAACAACAGCGATGATTAATAAATGTTTTTTTTTTTTTACTGAGCGGAAAAGATTAAGCCCGAGGTCCGACCCGACCCGAGTCATTTGCTTATATTTTCGACCCGAACCCGCGGGTCCCGTCGGGTTTGTCGGGCCGACCCGACCCGTTGAGAACTCTAATATGAGGATCCTTTTTCAAATACAAGGTCAATATTGATTTTCACTAATGACAAAACAACAAATGATCCGTGAATTTATATGGAACTAATCTTTAAAAGCTTTCCATCTTTACTCTCCTCATGTAACGTTGCATTCGGAGATCGACAAGTTTCTCCTTTCCACAAGCGCTTGCTCTCCCGTGGCGTCTGTCGTTGCTATGCAACCATGAACATAGGCGTGCCTGGAAAACCGAGCGCGCCGCGTCGCTTCTATTATGAGCGTGCTTGCCGCGCGCCTACATTTGGAATAACGAATCTGCATGTGTGTCTCTTTCCTCCTTTCTTATCAACAAGTGGATTTACAGCCACCACATCAGCAGCACCGCCGGTCGCCATGTCTCAGTGCTTTAATAAAGAGGACGCGCAACTGCACGCGCTCAGTGCATGCGTGCATTAGAGCTTAGATCGGGCCCAACAAATCAAGCCCGACCCTACCCGAGCCCGATGTGTCCGAGCCCGGCCCGGCCCGACACGTTCACTGTAATTATGAGCCCGAGCCCGATTTAAACCCGACCATTTTTAATATGTGGGCCGTTATAACCAGGGGCGGCGCCAGGATTTTTTTTTAACCCAGGTGCTGCTGTGCTAGATCATTTAGGCTACAGGGGGGAGCTGCGCAGTTATATATATTATATAAATACTATTAATAAATGAGCAAAAATTGGCCATTCAATATTAAATATTCAATTATTTTAATTATCACAATTAAAGTTTTAATTTTATTAAATTGGACAAGCACAACATTCAGCATTCAATCTTCTTAAAGATTAATTATTATTAATAATGTTACTTCAACATATTGTTATTTCAACATAATATGTGTGTGAGCAACAAGCAAGATGTGCATTTGTAAATTCGGTGACAGCGCGAGTTTCAAATGGTGTAAGTGACCGCAGCGCGCCCGCGACTCCATGTCATGATTATATTGTCTGGTAAATTGCTTTTTATGTATTAAATCTAGGCAATTGGTTGATGAAAAATTTATTAAAATTAAAATACAATTTATACTAAACGAAATTCACTTTAAAGAAAAGCTTTCTTCAAAACAAAATTTAACAAACTTGAAACTAAATGTGCTTATTCAATGGCTAACACATCGTAGGCTACTACATACTCTCTTTTTGAACAAATTGCAGCACATTCACTTAATTCTGAATTTTGCACATGTTGAAAGGCATTTGTTTGTGCATAAAACATATCTGTAACATTTATCACATTCATGATTGTGCGTGCATTTATTAATTATTATCTTAATGAATAATGCGACAAGGAAGAAGCATGTAAACTGCGTTGTTTGTTTATTCAGAAATAAAATGGATCTGAAAAGTAACAAAAGAGGACATCGAGGGCTGAGGCTGACTACTATCATAATTTCTGCTTCATGTGTCTGTTCATCGTCGAAGTCCACGTTTTTTTGCTGTCATAGGCGAGCAGCGTGCCGCATTTAATGCACGAGACAAAGCCAACACATATGTTGTCACTCCCCACGACTAGTTTAAAATGTTTCCATACCTTCGATTTTCCTCCAAACTTGCTCAAAGTTAATTCTTCTGTTTTAATTTTTTTCTTTGCTTCTTCAAGCACTTAAGCTACAGAATAGTACAGCACGCACAGCAGGTGTGATGCGTCGCGTGCGAGACTGCGAGTGCGAGTGGACGAGACGCCGCGCATGACACGTGACGTGCTTTATCAAGGGCCCGACCCGACCCGGCCCGAGGACAGTGGCGGGAAATATCGGCCCGGCCCGGCCCGCGGGTCGGGTCGGGTCGAGTCCGGGCTCGGGCTCGGGCAGAGAATCTAAGCTCTAGCGTGCATGCATGCGCATCAAGGAACCGGGTTTGAACGGGTCCTCGGTACCACCGGTACTTAAGAAAACTTGGTACCGTGACGTTTACATTTTTCTAGTACCGACTTGGTACCGAAGTACTGGGTCTTTTGACAACACTACTGTGTGCTGCATGTAATATTAGCGTTACCTTGTCTTTATTTGAAAAAATATGATTACCAGTGCGTATGAAATTACCAGATTACTGTGTTACAGTGTTTACCTCCTTTTTATTCACATATTCATATATTTTTAAACAATTACTTTATTTGTGAAAAATACTGTAATATTTTTTCTAAACAGCCGCGGCGGCGACACGCGACGATTCTATTTTTGAAACGGTTTCTATTTTTCTGCGACGTCGCGCTGGAACAACAAACACAAAGTGTGGCGATGATAATCTCAGGTACTTTTTATGTGCTTTATCTAGGCTAATGTTAAAAGCGTGTAATGTGACTTTGAATATCATTTAGTGCTCCAGCTTTGTAGCTGTAAAAGCAACACTGGATAATTCACCTCAGATCTTGAAATTAAACAAATGGAAACAGGGACGTTCAAACTGTGAACAAACAAGTGTATTATTTGACAAAGATTGTTTTAGTAACTCAGTAGCCTATGTAATTTGATTAAGTAGCTACTTATACATTTTCTTGCGAGTGCCATCAAGATTGCTCTCTGGTGCCGCGAGACTCCGCCCACACGCTGTTCTGATTGGCTGTGGGTTTTAATAGATTTTGACGCATCTCGTAGTCGCGTCGCGTCTAGTGTGGACAGGCAAATTATTTGTTGCTGGAATCTTATCGCATCGCGTCTGGTTAGGACACAGTATTATCTGGGGACCTCGTGTGATTTAGAAATGACGATTAAAATGTCTCCAAGATCTGCTTTTGAAAAGAAATATCGTAGTATCGTGCATTCTATCAGTTGCTGTTCTGGCGCCTCTGTCCCAACATACTGAACAACGCGACGTATATTCACATAAAATGTTAACGCAGCGGAACGGGACACTGCAGTTGACAAAAGTTCATATTTGCATGTGCTTTAATGCCTTGTCGGTTAAACATTTAATTCGCGTGCGGATGCGCTGTTCTAACGTGTGCGTTTCTCAGCGCGTACATGTGAAGCTCACATGCACTAAAAGCCTGTCTACCAGCGCCTGGATACTGGACTAAGTTATCTTTCGAGTCTTATTGTGCTTATACTGTTAAATACACACAAGGTTTACATAAACAGAGTCGGTTATGTCTAAAGTGAAAGCAAACTTGAGAAAATTGAGAGAAAATCTGCTTGTCAAATGCGTGTATATTAGACGCGTCGCGTGCAGCTCTTAAAGAGACAGTAGCAATAGTAAACACGCTGCCGCTTGTCCTTAAAGGGATAGTTCACCCAAAAATAAAAATTATCTCATAATTTACGCACTCTAATGTTGTTCCAAACCTGTTTTAATTTCCTTCTAATAGTTTCAAATATTTTTCTAATATTAATATTTAAAAAAAACAGTATAGCTGGTCCCCATTGACTTCCATAGGAGAAAAATATACTATGGTAGTCACTGGGGTATATCAACTGTTTGGTTACCCACATTCTTCCAAATAACTTTTATTTTCAACAGAAGAAAGAAACTTATTCGAGTTTAAAACAACTTGAGAGAGTAAATTATGATCATTTGAATTTATGATAATTTGAATAAAACAACAAAATGCAAAGAGAAAATCACTCACTGCTCTTGACTGATAACTTCAATAGTAGCTTTAATAAGTATCAATGTATAATTTATACAGTGAAGTCTGTTTTGTTTTATTTTCATATTTGTTCATTTAATTACTTTCTTCAATGCTAGTTAAATACACCTACTGTAGCTAAAAACGTAAAGCACTGTTTAGCCTATTTAATTTGTATATTAAGTTGTGTATGTGTAATGTGTATCTTTGATCTTAATATTTAATAACAAAGAAAATAATGACAAATATATTTATCTTCGCCCCTGTCTGCCATTTTTTTTTTTTTTTTTTTTGTTACCTAAGGCTTTGTTTTTAAAATATGGACATTAGATTGGCTGTAATGCTAAGTCACAAAATAGTAACATAAACCAACATAAAAAGAATCGTGATAAAATCGTCAATCGTGATTTTCCTGAAAAAAATCGTGATATGATATTTTTGCCATATCGCCCACCCCTATTTCTAATGGTTTTCAGCTTTCTCTTTCTGCAAATTGTATCGTATCATGGACCATGGTGTATAGCGATATGACCCAGCACCCAAAATACTATCAAAATACTCCAACGCAGCCTCCATTCTTCACGAAAGATGGATAAAAAAGCGCACAGGAAAGAAAAACCTTGAAAAAATTATATACGACCCGCCAAATCACAGACATGGCCGATTCGCACGGGATTAGGGCTGTCACTTTTTATTCGATATTCGAATATGCATTCGAACATGATGTGAAATATCCGAAATCGAACTATAAATAAACTAGATATCCGGTTTTTAAAGTGCCATGTGTAGCGCATTTTTTACAGTCTATGATTAGACCATTTGCTTTTTATTTTATTGTTTGCCATCTCATCCAGTAGCGGCCGCTCTAAACGTATTGTAGCGTAGGCCCATGACCAAATCAAGCGAATAATAGCCAAAAGCCAGCTTGTTTTGAAAATGGAAGATAACGACAAGACTAAAGAGGCCGCAGTGTAATTCCTGCCTATTATTTAACTAAAGTCTTAAATGAGATGTGAGAAAATGGGATTTGTGTCAGATCGCGTCTCTGTCCGCAGCGGCTGGTCTAAAAGTGTCATTAATGTTAATCAAAGAACAAAGGTAAGAGAGTAAATGACTCACTCAGACCCAGCGCCAGGAGGATTATTATACCGGTAGCCTAATCATCATGAATGCACTCCGCTATCTTTTAACACATCTCCGGCGAACGGCTTTTTCACGCAAAAGAAAAACTCTTCATGAAGCGCAGTGAAATACAGCGACCATGTGGCGTTTCCTGATGGATCGAGGTTGTTCGTTAACTTCATTTTACATTTTACTCGTAGATATTCGAATACATTGCTTGATATTCGATATCCATTCGAATTTGATTTTTCTCAAAAGTGTAAGCCCTACAAGATCCACAACCTCCGCAATTATTACAAATGACTAGAGGTCACCAGGTAATACTAATCCAGTGTGAATAGGGCTGTCAACAGTCCTGAAAGAGAACAGTAGAAAAATCTACTCATTATCAAGAGGACACAGAGAGCAGACTGTAGTGTTGACTGAATAAATAAGGAACAGCCAGCTCTTTTCCACACGTGATCTATGACCCTCCAATGACCTCTGGAGGACCCTTAAGTAATGAAGCGTCCCTTAAAAGGCTAAATGAACGTGTCGTCAGCCTCAATGCAAAACACGAGCATCCTATTACATCCGCGGTGGGAGGATAAAAGACAAACGCGTCGAAAACACTGATTAAACATAGATGAGGAACATATCCACAACATAACAGACAAAACAGCAGTCAATGACGCTACTCTCAAGGACAAGAGAGCATCGGGACCAGGTGAAAAGTCAAAGACACAAACAAACAACTTCAGGACTCCGTCTAGTTCAAAGTAAAACTTGCTTACAATTGACATTTTTAAAGATTCAAAGGTTATGAGACACTTCCTTCTTATCATTTCTTTAAACCGAACACTCTGTTTGCATCACGTGTCGGGTGGGACATAACAGAAGTTTCTCATGATACAGCATCTTGCAACATTACATGGTGGCACTTAAAAGTATAATAAATAAACTGTATTAACTTTTAAAACACTGCGAAACTGGTGAATGAGCACGTTTTGTTTTGCATTTTTGTCCAAGAAATTGTAGGGATGCATGCTTGACCCGAGTTTAACACACTCAAACAATAGATTGATACTTGATAGCATATATATATCTGTTAAGCAGAAAGGATATTAATTTCTCTGAGACAATGTGAGAGACACTCATATTTCCACCCAGCACAAGTCATTTAGTTAACCCAGATTTAACCTTTCATTTCTATTTCTAATTATTATTTTATTTTAATCTGATCAAAACAATATTATTACGGTTTAAACATTTTAAATTTAGTTTTTGTTTACACTAAATGACTGTTAATTTAGTTTTCTACTTTAAGTTTAATATTTAGTAGGTTTTTCAGTGTATTAAGTTTTTGGGCTGCCAATATTAAAGGGTTAATTCACCCAAAAATGAAAATTACCCCATAATTTACCATCATAGGTGTATATGGCCGTTACCGGAAGCCAGTAAAGTTATAAATATGGATATTTGTCTTACAAAAACGCATCGCTTCGCTTCAGAAGGCCTTCATTAACCCCATGGAGCCGTATGGATTACTTTTATGATGGATGGATGTGCTTTTTTGGGCTTCAAAATCTGATGTACCATTCACTATAAACCTTGAAAGAGTCAGGACATTATTTAATATAACTCTGATTGTATTCGGCTGAAAGAAGAAAGTCATATACACCTAGGATGGCGTGATTATGGGATAATTTTTGGATGAACTAGCCCTTTAAATGCATAAACTAATATTAATTAATTACATTTTACAACATTATGTGTATCCAGGCTGTCTAGTGCCATTTTCATATTAGATATTAAATACGAAATCTTTGCAATACCGTGCTTAAAAAGTCTTTTTTTTATAAATATTATACATGTATAGAAAACTGGAACTAAGTTATAGTTATAATAGGTTTGTTTATGATATTAACACTGCTACAGTGCACATATATACAGTACACTTAAGTGCAGATCTATGCATTAATAATACATACTATACATTAAACATCAGCCTTTATGTACAGTGCAGTCAAAATCAAAGTATATTCAACACATTTAATTGTTTTGCAATACAATGACACCTAAATATGTTGAATTTTGCACCTTGAACCTTTTACAAATATAATAATCTAACGTTCTGTACAATTAATTTAGAAATCCCAATGTAAGTTACAGTAACTTAACTCAAATTGATTAAGTTAAATCACACCGGTGACACGATTACAAAAAGGTTAATACAGGTCTAGTAGAAGGTTAGTTGCACAGATATCATTCAAAATTGTTATAATAAATCACGAAACACTTGGTCTTAATGAACTTCATCTAAGTTAGTTTCGCAAGATCAATCCATTTCCTGAGAAAGCAAATGCTTTCAGTTTTGCTTTTGAAAAAAAGAAAGATATCTCCCCTCAGGACCTTCGCGTCTCGCCCTTAAGGTGTAACACACTCTTTTCTGCTTAAATTCAGCCATTACTGACATAAACACTCATATATTCTCCTCAGAGAAATAAAGATGCGAATGTACCTGTCGTCTCTCCTCACACACATTCGGCCTACCGACCTGACTGACACCGACTCAACCGTTAACGGCCCTGAAGGATGAAACCACCTTCATTTCTCGTTCCTTTTCCCTCGTTTTCCTCTCGGTCACGGGTTCGCCGGTGTGTAACCCAGACTCGGTTTGGGATCTTTGCTCACCTTGTAGGAGTCAGTGGCTAATAAGATGTTGAAGTCCACGGCGCCTGTGTGCTGCTCCATCTTCCCCTTGACGTGACTGGAGTCGCGCGCTACTGTCAGTTTCTGTTGTTCCCTCTCAACCAACCGCCGTTGATGAGGAGGGTGAGTGACGATATCAGAGTGGGCGGGACCGAATGGGGTGGACTGGCCAATCAGTGGATGAGGAGAGCGGAACGTCATTGCAGGGAGTGAGGCGTGTTTTGTTTTTTTTACTTTCATAAAAGCTTACAATGTCATTTGATTTAACATCAAACATTAGCCAAACATATATTAGGGACAACATATAACAGATCTTACATTGTACAGAGTAAAACATTAAATTCTACAAATTATTATTATTTTTCAATATAAGAGATGTTTGTGGAGAGGCTTGGTACTTATTTATGCAAACATTTTGCAAGTAACAATAATTAACATTCATTTCAATTACCATAAATCCTACTGACATTTGAAATTAACAATGAGTAGAACAATTGACTATGTAGAGTATTGCCATTTAAACAGATAATACATACAATTATTAAATAAATAGAATATATATATATATATATATATATATATATATATATATATATATATATATTATATATATATATATATATATATATATATATATATATATATATATAAATTTGCATTATAGAAAGATCTCATTTAAACATGTCTGTTCATTTAATATCTGGGATGTTTTAATTGCTTTTTTGCTTCTTTTAAATTTACATAGGGAATCGTGAGGCCTGATACTTACCAGAAAGTGAATGGATGAATCAGAAAGAGAATTAAAAAAAAAAACTATGGATTTTTTATTAGAAAGCCCGTAACTTTATGTTTTGCTTTCCCATTTACTATGATTGTCCTAAACAATATAATTTTACATTATATAATTATCAATAGACATTGTTTTTTCATTGTTATATGTAACCCCTTTTTATTTACAAGTGGTGCCATAACATTTTATTTTGAAAAGACATTTGTGTAAATTATGGAAGGACTATTCGTCATCGATTGTAATTGCTCAAAACTCTATTAGTGTTTTCTTTTTTTATTGGTGAATTTATTTTCAGGAGACTACCAGTGCACATTATATATAATTTCATGCTTTGATGTTGATCCTTGAATCTCTATGCAATTTAATTTAAATTTCTGTTTAATGTCAGTGGGATGGTTTTGGTTTATTGTTTTCAAACAAGATAGGCTATCTATGAAGCAATACAGATTATAACTATATAACTATAAAGCTATACAAAAGTTATTTTAAGCCAAAATGTTAGTTCAATTTGATCTAGTCAATAAAATGATTGGCATGTTCTGACCAATCACTGGACGAGCTGATAATGACGTCAAGACAGGGCCCACCACCTCAAAATCAGCCAATCACAGGGCTGTTGTAGCCGCTCTCTGATTGGCCGTGCGAAAGGCTGTGTACATGACGTCAGTTCTACAGATCATTGACTGCAGTTTCATATAACCAACAGAGGGGGAGCGTTATTAAATAGTAAGATTTCTAATCTAGGTTAAAAATCCTTTGGCCTCAGAAAGAAATTAGTAAAGTCTACAGTTTTTTGTTAGGTCTTTTTATTTTTTTATTTTTTTTTACAAACATAAAAAGTAATATATTAGTAGACTGTCCTGTTGTGTAACAGCAAGGACTTATGTAATGATTGTAAAATCTTACATATATGGCTAAATAGTTGCTGAACCAACCAACCAACTCGAAGTTTCTTTCCATATATTCACACTCTCATAAATTCAAGTTTCATTCCATATATTTAGTTTCATTCCATAAATTCAAGTTTCATTCCATATATTTAGTTTCATTCCATAAATTCAAGTTTCATTCCATATATTCAAGTTTTTAATTCCATATATTCAAGTTTCATTCCATATATTCACACTCTCATTCCATAAATTCAAGTTTCATTCCATATATTTAGTTTCATTCCATAAATTCAAGTTTCATTCCATATATTCAAGTTTTTAATTCCATATATTCAAGTTTCATTCCATATATTCAAGTTTTTAATTCCATATATTCAAGTTTCATTCCATATATTCACACTCTCATTCCATAAATTCAAGTTTCATTCCATATATTCAAGTTTTTAATTCCATATATTCAAGTTTCATTCCATATATTCAAGTTTTTAATTCCATATATTCAAGTTTCATTCCATATATTCACACTCTCATTCCATAAATTCAAGTTTCATTCCATATATTTAGTTTCATTCCATAAATTCAAGTTTCATTCCATATATTTAGTTTCATTCCATATATTCAAGTTTTTAATTCCATAGGCTATAATCAGTTTCATTCCATATATTCAGAGTTTCATTCCATATATTCACACTCCCATATATTCAAGTCGTATTCTGGACTTTCATTCCATATACTCAAACCTCATATAAAACAATAATTTTCTGAATTATGAATTATGCCATAATATCCAGTATTATGTATAAATGTGTGCCTATCTTGTAACACACCACTAGAGGACACCATTGCACAAATAATGTATGCGAATAAAATGTCTCTAACATTGACAAAATGTTAATTGTTGTATTGTTGACATGTAAACAACTAAATAAAAAGTAGTGAAAATAGTGATATAAAATAGTTATATAATAGTGTTTATAAAATAGTGTTTCTATAAGTGATTGAACTGGAAATCACCTGATTTAAAAATGCATTAACAACTTTTATATTTTAAATATGCATCGCTATGCAATCTAAAACCCTTATTGTCTATGCAAAAACATATTTGCATGCAAAAAGATATATGCATATTATAAAAAACAGCCTACAACATGTTATGCATGCGTAGAGTCGAGTGTGAGCAGAAGTGTGTGTCAGGCCAATGGGTGCAGCATCTGAATGCGTGTGATCAGAGGGTGAGAGGAGGGGAAAGTAACGCGCTTCTGTGACTGACTGACTGACTGTCGCGTTTATTTTGGACTAATAACTGCTGGAATAAGAGCGGTTATACTTGTATGTGGCCTGTATTGAGTTTCACTGCATCCATGTATAAGTATTCACTCGACCGCTTTCAGGGTCTTTGGCTCTGCGTTTGTTGAACGGTGAGTTTTAGAATTTTTCCGCTTTTTTTACGGCAACCTTCCGGCAAAACCGTTACTTCTGAGCTGTCAGTGTTATAACTAGTTTGTATTGTTATTTTGTGTAACAGTGACATTGCACCATAGATACATTACTTGTGTTTCTACTCTAAATATCATACTTGGTTAGAGTGTCATTAAAGAAACTTCCGCGTTTGCGGTGTGTTTCTACAACATGGACATTTTTAAAGTTTAGTCTTTTAAACTGGTCGATGTATTAAACCAATGTTTAATTGCAGTGACATTCGGTTTGCGTTATTTGCTTACTTTTCTGCTTTGTCAACATTTGTTGTCTGAAGGGTTAGCACATTTGTGCTTCCTGCTTTGGTGACTTCCTTTGCATAAAGTGAACGTTTTCTCGTATCAGATTGTATGTTTGATAATGTAACCCTGTAACAAGTAGAATATATCTAAAGAAATATGTTTATAAATAAAATGCTATTTAATTCTGTACTGAAGACTATAAGTAACATTTTAAGCATATTACACCTGTTCACCTGCTATACCGCTATATGAATGCTGTTAATGGAGTCCACTGGATTTTTTTCTTTGAATATTTTTTTTATTTTTTGAGGAAGCTATTTTAGGTGTAATCATAACAGTCATCAGTTTGTAAAATATTGTGGGGGTGGCTTATTTGTGCATGAAATTAAAGGAAAAGTTCACCCAAAAATGAAAATTATCCCATGATTTACTAAAGCCATAGATATGTGTATATGACTTGCATCTTTCAGCCAAACACAATCAGAGTTACATTATATAATATCCTGGCTCTTCCCAGCTTTGTAATGGCATTGAATAGTGCCCGAGTTTTTGAAGCTCTAAAAAGCGCATCCATCATAAAAGTAATCCATGCGACTCCAGTGTGTTAATAAATGCCTTCTGAAGTGTAGCGATGGGTTTTTGTAAGAAAAATATCCATATTTTAACTTTATTAACTAAAATATGAAACTATTTCAAGTGAAACGGATGAAACGTAGCAAAGGCCGATGGGTCAGAGGTCACCCTTCCACTGGAACTTGACTCTCTCATGAACGCGCGTAAAGCCTCAAGTGTGGGTAAATTAAGGGATAGTTTAAATTTTTGTGTGAACTATTCCTTTAAGCAGTCCTAGTCCTTTTTGTGAAAAAACTGCTCTTTCTTTTACCAATTTAGCATTGGTTATGGAACAGCAAGCCAGTGATGATGAACCGCCAGTAGTTCGTAGAGAGGAAAACAAGAGGAGAAGAAGGAAAATGAAAGCATTTACATCTAACGCCGCTATATCGATGGATCATATACCGGTTGAGTTTATACTTCCCACCATCAACAAAAACACCAAGACCTTAGACACGCTGCAACTGGACGTGACTGGAAATTGGACGGTAGAGCAGGTGAAGGTCCAGCTTTGGCACAGAGCAGTCACCACTAAAATATGCCCTGAGTTTTACCAAAAATACTCTCCGGACCACTGCATCCTACTCTACCAGAAGAAGGGCAACTGGTATGAGATCTACGACAAGCAGCAGGTATTCCAAACCCTTGACTGTATCAGATATTGGAAAGCATTGAGGAAAGAGGTTGGGAAGATTCATCTGGTTGTTAGACCACAACCTATTGAGGATTCGCTTCAGTACCAACGGTTTCTGAACCACCTAATCGGATACGATGTTACCGATGTAAGCAACGTCCATGACGACGAACTGGAGTTCACACGAAGAAAGCTGCTGACCCCTCGGAAAATCGAGCTGTCTGATCGAGATCCCAAACTTTACTCGATGGATCCCTGGATGACTACGAAGCCTCTTCCTGAATACTTGCTGAGCAAAATAAGTAACAATCACATTTTGGTGGTGATACACAAGGATACAACAAGCCAGACCATTAAGGTGTCTATAGATGACACACCTGTCGGAGTTCTTCAGAGCTTCTTCGCCAAGATCATTAACAAGAGAGCACTTTTAGGCATATCAGAAGACGTCGGTGAATCCGATTTTGTCTTGAGGGTTTGTGGACGAGAGGAATACCTATATGGCAACCATGCGATAAAAAATTTCCACTGGATCAGACAGTGTCTTAAAAATGGTGAAGAGATCCATCTGGTTTTAGAGGATCCACCAAACCCAGAACAAGATGTGGTCCAAAAAGAGGACTGGTCTCAAGTCGACGACTGCACTGGAGTCGCCGGGACTCACGAACAACTGACCATCACTGAGAAAGACCACGAGAAGGTGTTCACCATCTCCCTTTGGGACTGCAATCGTAAATTCAGGGTGAAGATCTTGGGGATTGACATACCAGTGCTCCCACGTAATTCAGAGTTGATCGTGTTTGTCGAGGCCAGCATTTTCCACGGACAACAGCTCCTGGCCCTAGAAAGGACAAACTCCAAACCCTTCACAGAGGAGGTGCTTTGGAACACCTGGTTGGAGTTCAACATAAAGATCAAGGACTTGCCCAAAGGTGCCCGACTTAGCCTTCAGGTGTCGTGTGGAAAAGCGCAGACTCAAACGTCCAAGGAAAACGACTGCAAAAACAAGAGCCGCTTGCTCTACTATGTCAACCTGTTACTGGTGGACCACCGTTCCCTTCTCAGACAAGGGGAGTTCATCTTGCACATGTGGAAGATGCCCGAGAAGAATGAAGACCACAGCAGCGTTAACGCAGACAAACTTACGTCTGCAACCAACCCGGACAAGAACAACTCCATGGCTGTCGCTATTCTCCTGGACAAGTACTGCTACCCTGTGGCTCTTCCCAAGAGCAAGGACTCTCCGGACTCAGAAATGGAAGGCGAGAGAGGACAAAGAGAGATGCCCAACCACCTGCGCAAACAGTTCGAGCAGATTATTGCCACCGACCCCTTGCATCCACTCACCTCCGAAGATAAAGAATTGCTCTGGCACTTCCGGCAGGAGTGCATGAGGGATCCCAAAGCATATCCAAAGTTTCTTTCCTCCGTTAAGTGGGGGAAACAAGAGGCTGTGGGGATTACACACTGTCTCCTGGAGAGGAGCACCGTATGGGACCGAAGCTCGCTTGATGTGGGTTTGGCTTTACAGTTACTGGACTGCCACTTCTCTGATGAAATAGTGCGCTCTTTGGCCGTCCGGAAGTTGGAGACTCTTGGGGATGATGATGTCCTTCGGTACCTCCTGCAGCTTGTTCAGGTGAGCCTCGGGTGATAACTTACAACATACGCCATGGTTGGTTTTGCATATCATAACTCAATATGAACAAAGGAACTTCAGCTAGCTATTAAAATCAGCAAGGGAATATTTACATAAAATGAATCACCCAACTGTATAATTGATAACAGTATAATGTGAAGTGTGCAACTTGGTTATTTGTTTTTTTGTTTTTGTAGGCTGTGAAATTTGAGCCGTACCATGACAGCGCACTTGCCAGGTTCCTCCTCAAACGTGCACTTAGAGTAAGTCAGAACTTCATCCGACTGCAGTTTTTACGTAAAAATGTTTTCAGTTTAACATGCCAACTCTTTCGACTTCCTTCACAGAGCAAGCGCATCGGCCATTTCTTGTTCTGGTTCCTGCGAAGCGAAATCGCTCAATCCATGCACTATCAGCAGAGGTATGCCGTAATTCTGGAAGCTTATCTCCGTGGTTGTGGTGAAGCCATGCTGCAGGACTTCAGGAAGCAGGTGGAGATCACAGAGGCCTTGCAAAAAGTCACTCGTGAGATTAAGCAAATGTCTGCTGAAAAGTATGACGTTTCACCACAAGGTGATGACTACAGCCAGTATTTGTCTCTAGTGTATTGCAATAGGCCAACTCAGTTCATTTTATATCTAATGTGGTGGGAACACTGTAGTTGTTACTCAGCTGCGCCAGAAACTGGAAGGTCTGCAGATATCAGGATTGCCGGACAGCTTTAAAGTACCTTACGACCCGGGGCTACGGGCAGGGGCACTTGTGGTACGTACAACTATACAGTCATCTTCCATTTTAGTGTCTACTGACATACAGTGCTTCTAGTTTTAAAGGAATAGCACAGATTCAATACAAGTTCGACAGCATTTGCAGCTAAATATTGATCACCACAATAAATCATTTTGACTTGTTTTCTTTGAAAAACATCACAAATCGACATTACATTCATGCACTTACAATGGAAATGAATGAGACTGATTTCTGGAGGATTTAAAAGCAGAAATGTGAAGCAAAAAACCATTAATTCTCTGTTAAATCTTGTATTAGTAGAGCTGTTTAAATAATTTTGACAGTCGTTTTAGGGTTTATTACATTGAATTGTCATGGCAATGAAATTGCATATAACTTTACAGTGCTTTTTTAAACTCTAAAATTATGTTAACATGCACATTGTTGAATATTTTAACGTTTACTATAATCGGCCTCATTGACTTCCATTGTAAGTGTCTTACTGCAAAAACAGGAGTAACTTGTAAGGAGTAACTTTAACTTGTAATGAACATTGAACATTCCATTAATATCCTGTAAAAGCATCAATAAATATACTAAGACCTAGTTTCTAAATTAATAGCCTTTAGATAATGCACCCATTAAACAATGCACCATTTTAATTGTAGATTGAACAATGCAAAGTGATGGCATCCAAGAAGAAACCCTTATGGCTTCAGTTCAAGCGAGCCGACCCAACCACCTTGTCGAGTGACACAATTGGAGTCATCTTTAAAGACGGGGATGACCTTCGACAGGACATGCTGATATTACAGGTAGATCATTTAAATGCATGCTAGCATTCATCATCACCCACATTACCAATGCTTTCTTGCAAAATAGACCCTTTTCTTTTTCTTTCTTTCAGATTTTACTAATAATGGAGTCTATCTGGGAGCTGGAATCCTTGGATCTTTCCTTGTTACCATACGGCTGCATTTCCACTGGAAATAAAATTGGTAACGTTTGATGTGTTTTTAAAGATTTTTCCAAACACTTTCCAAACAACATAACATTCTTGAACAATGTAAGGACTTCTCCTCTTCTAGGAATGATTGAAATAGTGAAGGATGCCACTACTATTGCTAACATTCAGCAAAGCACTGTTGGGAACACCGGAGCTTTTAAAGACGAAATCCTCAGCCAGTGGCTCAGTGAAAAGTGTGTCAGCGAGGACAAGGTATGTTCTTATTTCCACTTGAACTGTTTTATTTGCTAAAGAGGAAGGAAACGCCTCACTTCCTGGAGTCTTGGTTTGAGGGCGTCTGCCTTTGTGTAGACCAGACATGGCACCTACACACATCCAGTGTGCTATTTTTAAACAAGCTCTCTTGACTCATATACCAACACCTGCGAGTTTGGTCAAGTTCAGTGAGGTTAGATCCTACGTCACACCTTTGCCTCACTTGTTTGCATGTTTGTATTTGCTTGATGCAAATGTGAAAAAGGTCAGGTGATACGTCATGTTTGTGCATTTTCTTTCCATCCCCACACCACCTCTTTAGCACCAGCAAGCTGTTGAACGCTTTGTGTTCTCCTGTGGAGGGTATTGTGTGGCAACTTATGTCCTGGGCATTGGTGATCGTCACAATGACAACATAATGATCACAGAGACAGGTAATTATTGTTATTACAGTAACCTCTCGGCTAGAATCCTGCTGTTTAAAGGACTATTCCAGGTTTAAGTTTAGGTCGATCAACAGCATTTGTGGCATAATGTTGATAACAACTAAAAACACAGGTTTTAACAGGGGAATTATTGCAAGTGCCACGTTTTAAAACCTCCAAAAATTGGCCCCCATTCGCTTGCATTCTAAGTGCCTCACCTTAAAGGTACAGTTCACCCAAAAATGTCTCGTTTAGACCCTTTTTTCTTTTAAAAAGCAGATATCAAGGTTAAAGGGATAGTTCACCTAAACATTTAAATTCACCCTCAAGTTGTTCCAAACCTTTAAGAATTTATGTGTTCAAATGAACACAAAGGAAGATATTTTGAAGAATGTTTGTAACTTAACAGTTGTTGGGCACCATTGACTTCCATAGTATGGGGAAAGAAAATACTATGGAAGTCAATGGTAACTGTTTGCTTACCCATATTCTTCAAAAATATCTTCTTTTGTGTTCAACAGAAGAAATTGGAACAACTTGAGTAAATTATGACATAATAAAAAATTTTGGGTGAAATATCCCTTTTTTTAAATAAATAAATAATTAAAATAATTAAAAATTATTAATATTTTTTTTGTGCTAAGTAAAATCACGCAGCAAACACTGGTGTTTGAGAAAAGCCTGAATATTCCTTCGGTCAATAATCACTTCAAGGAACAATAACAAAATGTATGTTTTCCACCAGGAAACCTCTTTCACATTGATTTCGGACACATACTTGGAAACTACAAGAGTTTCTTGGGGATAAGCAAGGAGCGAGTTCCCTTTGTGCTAACTCCTGATTTCCTCTACTTGATGGGCACAACAGGAAAAAAGAGCAGCACTCATTTTCTCCAATTTCAGGTAGATCTTAATATTTCACCCTTAATATTTCACAAACCAAATGATTCGTTACAATGCATTTCGATGGTCCACTTTAGACACTCTAATAACTACAAGTAATTTTGCAACTACATGTCAACTAACTCTCATTAGAGTATTAGTAGACTGTTAGGTTAGGGTTCGGGTTCGGGTTAGTAGAATTAGTTGACATGAAGTTGCAATTAGGGGTGCACCGAAATTTCAGCCGCTGAAAATGTTCGGCCGAAAATGGCATTATCGGTTTCGGGCCGAAAACGTAAGCCGAAAATGAATGTCACCCGCCCCTCCCATCCGCGCGCAAGCGCTTAGGTTTCACTCACGGTCGAGCTGTTATCACGCGTCTGCCTATCAAAGATTAAGCATGTCAGCGGTATGGAGGTATTTTAAAGTTTCAGATGAGGACACCAAAGTTGCAATATGTAACATTTGTTCTGCAAAAAAAAGGGGGTGCGGTGCCAAATAACTTTTCGACAACAGGTTTGATACACCTCCTGAAATCACGACATCCAATTGAACATGAGGAGTACCGCAAAACAACATTGGTTAAAAGTACCCCAACTACATCACAAACACCCTCGGTGGCCACACTCTTTGAAAAGACTAAGAAATTTGCAGATGATAGTGCCAAAGCGCGTGGCATTATTATTTATATTATTTATATTTTATTGTTAATATTATTATTATTTATATTTATTGTTAAAATATTTTACGTTTACGTTTTCGGCAGTTTTTTTTTTGGTTTAGGCCCGAAACCGATAATGCCATTTTCGGCCGAACAACGTTTTGTTATGTAACTGTTTATAAAAGTTTGATTATTCTATTGGTTTGTGATTTTTCGTTTCAGATCCATTAAATTCAAGCAATTTAAATTGCTGAAGCCGAAATATATATATATTCGGCTTCAGTTTTGGTTTTCGGCCAAGTGCATCCTAAATATTCGGTTTCGGTTTCGGCCCAGAATTTTCATTTCGGTGCATCACTAGTTGCAATATTACTTATTGTCAGTAGAATATCTTTTTAAGAGCAGCACAATAAATTAGGGAATGTAACAATATATCGTGACACAATATATCGCAATACAAAAATGCAACTATGTATCGTGGATAGTGACAATATATATTGTGTATAGTTCACCCCAAAAAATCAAGTTTTCAGAGTTTTAGTGTCAAACTACTATATATAATGTTGAATATAATGAATAATCATGCAATGGGGGAATATTTGTGTGTCCTGATAATGCCAAATGTCTTGTTACCAGTAAAAAGTGCTACATTATTTTAAATATATCTAGTCAGTGAGAGAGTACAAGCATATTCGTCTACAATAATTCTGTATTCACAGCTTCAGAATCATGAATATTGTTATTCTGGTGTCTCTATTGTCCTGTGCATTGGGTTTTCAGCACCAAGTCCAAGCATATTCATTTACACAAACAATGTAATATCAAATTCAGCATTTTAATCAACAGTAAAATCATTTTCATCATATGTCTTAGAATAATATCGTATTGTGAGTTCAGTATTGTGATATGTATCGAATCGTGACATGAGGGTATCGTTACACCCCTAAAATAAAGTGTTAGCGGATATTAATCATACAAATACTAATACTCTAATGAGAGTTACTTGATATGTAGTTACGGGGTTTCTTATAGTTAGTAGAATATCTAAAGTGTAACCACAGATTCTTCTGCTGTGACTAAACATAAACTTCCTCATAAACGCAGAACGTTTGCCTGAGGGCCTACCTGGCTCTGAGACACCACACCAACCTGCTGATCATCCTGTTCTCCATGATGCTGATGACCGGCATGCCTCAGCTGACCAGCAAGGAGGACATCGAGTACATACGGGAGGCTCTGACGGTCGGACGCTCGGAGGACGAGGCCAAACAACACTTCTTGGACCAAATCGAGATCTGTCGAGACAAGGGTTGGACTGTGCAGTTCAACTGGTTCCTACACTTGGTGCTAGGCATTAAACAAGGTGTGGAGAAGCGTTCAGCTTGAAGACTTGCAGCACAGCTACTTCATGAAGTTAATCAGTGTCTATTTTTAAGTGTTTAGTTACTACTTTTAGCTTTTTATAAACCTAAATTATATTCTTATTTAATGCATGCATGCCATGCATTGCTTTGTTCTTAATGCAGTCTTGATATTATCTTGAACTGCAACACAATAATTTTTTTTGTTTGATTTAGAGATCGGGTCATTTTAAATGCCCATAATGAAGCTGTAAATAGGAGAAGCGCTGGAATTCTGTTAATCTTGCTTCTGCATAAATTTCGAGATGGAGCACCAAGTCTTGTTTTTTCTTTTTTTTTTTCTGGTTGATACAAAAATGGTTTGGGGATTTTATAATGACATCATGCAATTTGTTTTACTAATGTCATGGTTGAAATGCCTTATTCGCATTTATTTGTCACCCTTTATTAATTTATTATGACTGTTGTCTGGTCATGTGATGTCAACAAGGTGGGCATGGTATGTAGAGCAACACTGCTTTTTCTAGAAAAAAAATATTATTAAAAATAACGAGGCAGTGGAAATTTTATTGATGATAATCATTATTACTAACTGTAATCTTTAGTTTAATATCTAACCCGCAAGAGCACTTCTAACATGATTTACATTTTTTTTAAACATATATTTAACTTTATATTAAAATGCTTTGTAAATAAACAGTGTCATGACAATTCTTCATCTTAAAGGTACAATATGCAACATTTTCTGCCGCTAGAGGGCGCTACATTCCAAACAACAACAACGGCGTAGCTTGATGACGATGTAAATGAGCGTAGAATGATGGGAACTGTTGTTTTCAACTCCACCGTGGATGTAAAACAGTCAGACGGGAATCGAAAAATCATGTTCATGGATGTTCTATTTTTATAAATGTTGCGTTTAATGACATGCTTTTTGTGGCGAGGAGGGGCGTGGTTCAGTGCGGTCTGTAACGGGAGAGATAGAAACAAGACGAGCGGGACGTAAGTAGGTCAAGTGCAAATGACGAACACCTGTGTCTTATTGCAGTATTATTGGGGTGGATAGACCGTGCTGGAATCAGAGACTGGAGAGAAAATTGGATCCAAGCTCTCATTTTTGAACTGTTTTGTGCCGTTGCCACAGTGAATGCGCGTTGTGCGCGACTTTTGTTTGTTTTGTTTTATTTTAATAAAGTACGAGTCCCAGTCACCCAGTCCCAGTCCCAGTCACGTCTTCTTCCTGACTCTTGAACCTCATCACACTTTTATTTCATTAAAATGAATTAACCGCAAGAAAAGTAAGGTTTAATACTAAATTGGTTATCACAGATGTTACTGTATTTGTCGAATTCATTGTTGTGATAACGCGGCGCAGTTTTACCGTACGTGTTCTAAACAATTGTTGTAAAAGTACATTCGAACATGCCCACATCATTTGCCAAAATACTGATTAATCTTTATGTATAACACATGCTATGTTTATTTACATGGCCATAAACACCAGACATGATAAACAATGTCAATAAACTAAACACAAACCTAAAGCAATAATACTTTCCTTGCATAAACATAACTATTACCGAATGCTACATTTGGAAAATATAAAATTAAGCATGCTTTGTCGACAGAACCAGCTGCAATCAGTAAAGAATAATTGTGTTCCATAACGACAGCACGAAACAAGCTAAAGTTTGTAGCTTGATAGACGCTACAACCATAGACAGTATATAAACTGGACACAGCGACCCCATTGGATTCAACGAAGACAAGTGAAGCCAAATAGAAGCTCTTACTTCCTGATGGTCGAGCGTACTGCGCAGACTCAAACTGAGCTTGATGACGTAGATGTGACGTGAGCAACCCGTCTGTCTTCTAGTAGCTGTGCCAAGAGAAATCTGAATCATTCCCTTCCGAAACTTGCAGAGACGGAGAGTGTGAGTAGGAGGTGTCCATGAGCTAGGAGCAGAAGAAACTTTTGTTATGTATTCTGATTAATTATTTTGTCACTTTGCCTCCACGTCCCCGCGATTGCCCGCGAGCTTCTCCTCCTGTCCATACGGTAATCTCTCTACTGTGCGACAGAGAGTCGCGTGGTTATGACGCAATCGTTAGCCTAATTTTACAAAAATTGCTTCTACTGGGCCATAACGGAAGCTACAAGGTAATGAAGCCTTTTATACATTTTCGTGTTTCTTTAGAAATAAATAATGGACAAATGGAGTCTTTAAACGCCTCAGATGTGAAGTTATTCACTGTCAAAGTGACGCCAAAATGAATGGGAGTCAATGGGATGCTAACAGCAGGTGGGGGTCCGCTAGCCAATGGCGGCGCCCGGGGGTACCTTCAAAATAATAGAAAACCCTGCCCGCCTGGCTACAACTAGGCCTACAACTTCCGCATTTGTCCAGGACTCCACGCAGTACGAGCGGAAACCGAGGGTAACGTGGATATGACGCAATTGACTGGCGACTCCCAGCTCACCCCTGCTCTAACGCCCCGTTTCCTTGGTTAAAATCGCAATTTTCTCATTATTTTAAAATAGTTGGAAACATTTGGGATATTGTAAGTAATCAACTTAACAAAATATATAACACAGGCCTTGAGATTTTGGGATATTTTAATGCAAAATTCTTACATATTGTACCTTTAATTCAAATGACTTCTTTAATCTGAAAGCATGAAATACCCAGATGACTTTCTTAATGCAGTGGAGCACAGAATATATTTTGACTATCCATCTATCTATCTATCTATCTATCTATCTATCTATCTATCTATCTATCTATCTATCTATCTATCTATCTATCTATCTATCTATCCATCTATCTATCATCTATCCATCCATCTATCATCCATCCATCTATCTATCTATCTATCTATCTATCCATCTATCTATCATCTATCCATCCATCTATCATCCATCCATCTATCCATCCATCTATCTATCCATCTATCTATCATCCATCCATCTATCCATCCATCTATCTATCCATCTATCTATCCATCCATCCATCTATCCATCCATCTATCCATCCATCCATCTATCTATCTATCTATCTATCTATCTATCTATCTATCCATCTATCCATCCATCTATCTATCATCTATCCATCCATCCATCTATCTATCTATCTATCTATCTATCTATCTATCTATCTATCTATCTATCTATCTATCTATCATCTATCCATCCATCTATCCATCCATCTATCATCTATCCATCCATCTATCCATCCATCTATCCATCCGTCTATCATCTATCCATCCATCTATCCATCCATCCATCTATCTATCATCTATCCATCCATCTATCTATCATCTATCCATCCATCTATCCATCCATCCATCTATCTATCATCTATCCATCCATCTATCTATCCATCTATCTATCATCCATCCATCTATCCATCCATCTATCTATCCATCTATCTATCCATCCATCCATCTATCCATCCATCTATCCATCCATCCATCTATCTATCTATCTATCTATCTATCTATCTATCTATCCATCTATCCATCCATCTATCTATCATCTATCCATCCATCCATCTATCTATCTATCTATCTATCTATCTATCTATCTATCTATCTATCTATCTATCTATCTATCTATCTATCATCTATCCATCCATCTATCCATCCATCTATCATCTATCCATCCATCTATCCATCCATCTATCCATCCGTCTATCATCTATCCATCCATCTATCCATCCATCCATCTATCTATCATCTATCCATCCATCTATCCATCCATCCATCTATCTATCATCTATCCATCCATCTATCTATCCATCTATCTATCCATCTATCCATCCATCTATCCATCTATCTATCTATACAATTAAAGTAAGTGGGGTCCAAAGTTTTAAGATTCCCATGGACTTTTAATATCTGTACAACAGCAAGTGAAATTTTTCCAAAAACTATTATTTTATGTTCCAAAGAACAAAGAAAGTCATAGAGGTTGGGAATGAGTAAATAATGGTCATATTTTGGGTGAACTATCCCTTACATCATCATGGTGTTTCCAGTGAGATGTTGCCAAACGTCACTCAACATGGACAACTGTTGACAGAGGTGAGTTAAGCCTTTCTTTCATGTTGTAATTCCAGTTTTTCCTCCATTCATTGCTAAGAGGAAGAATTTCCTTTCCTCCTGTATTGATTTAATACATCTATCTATCTATCTATCTATCTATCTATCTATCTATCTATCTATCTATCTATCTATCTATCTATCTATCTATCTATCTATCTAATCTATCCATCCATATATCTATCCATCTATCTATCCATCTATCTATCTATCTATCTATCTATCTATCTATCTATCTATCTATCTATCCTTCTATCCATCCATCTATCTATCTATCTATCTATCTATCTATCTATCTATCTATCTATCCATCTATCCATCCATCCATCCATCCATCCATCCATCTATCTATCTATCTATCTATCTATCTATCTATCTATCTATCTATCTATCTATCTATCTATCTATCTATCTATCTATCTATCTATCTATCTATCTATCTATCTATCTATCTATCCATCCATCTATCCATCCATCTATCTATCTATACAATTAAAGTAAGTGGGGTCCAAAGTTTTAAGATTCCCATGGACTTTTAATATCTGTACAACAGCAAGTGAAATTTTTCCAAAAACTATTATTTTATGTTCCAAAGAACAAAGAAAGTCATAGAGGTTGGGAATGAGTAAATAATGGTCATATTTTGGGTGAACTATCCCTTACATCATCATGGTGTTTCCAGTGAGATGTTGCCAAACGTCACTCAACATGGACAACTGTTGACAGAGGTGAGTTAAGCCTTTCTTTCATGTTGTAATTCCAGTTTTTCCTCCATTCATTGCTAAGAGGAAGAATTTCCTTTCCTCCTGTATTGATTTACCTGCAACCAGAGAGAGCTAACGTTAGATGTTTCTATCAGCTCGAGGACTGTTCAGTTTGGGAAAACCGCCTATATTTATTGCATTGCCAACATTCAAGTGCTTAGAATTGACCATTGATAATACTATAAATTCATACATTAACGCGTGAATAAACCTTTACATCATCCTCATGTTGTTGACCTTGAAGTGAACAGCTTTCCTGTTTAATCCGTTGATAGTAGGATCACGTGACGGTCCTTGAAATCATGAAGAGGAACATTTACAACGACGAAAAGCCGCTGACCAAGTTTGACAAAAACACATTTTCACACAATGATTCTGTCAATCACATACAAATATTTTATCTGCGTGTTAAACAGTATTTTTTTTTATTATGTAATGCTATGAACCCAGTTTACAGACCTTATTCAGAGCAGCGCCATATCATTATAAAAGCGAGGCTGTGAGGGATAAATAAAAAAATATAAAATAAAAACCTGTATAAAGCCCCTAGATCACTTATAATTTTCCACAGCTTATGTTGTCTGTTGTTTTTTGTCTATTGAAATTTCTCTTAATGAAATGTTTGCAGTGTTTTGATTATCTGAAAGAAAATTGTATTAAAGTTCTCTCAAATTTATGAACAAACATTCCTCGAGTTACGTTAATAGAACATTTGTGGAAAGTAGCATAAAATTAGCATAAAAAATATATCTAGGTTATACAATGTTCATGGAAGTTTTTTTGTGAAATGTTTAAGAAAATGTCAGATTAAATAGAGAACGTTCTAAAGTCCCAATCCCAAATATTTTACTAAATGGAATGTTCTCATCTCTTATTGTTCGCATATCCAAGATCAAACATGAAGTTAAGCAAACGTTTCCATAGCTTATTGGGAATGTTAGACAAATGTTCTCAGAATATGAAAATTCCTTAATGGAGTATTAATTACTCTACACTAGAAGTAGTGTTTCTGTTTCTGTTAATTTTTGGGGGGGGGTTTGTCGGTTCTACAAATAAGGAAACTCAGGACTTCCTCTGTTGGTTTGTTTCTTCACATCTTTCTACACTTTGATTGCAAAAAAGGCAAGCCATGGTGTGCCACTTCCCCTGTATACAATAAGTACAGTCTAAATATCATTATTAGTTTGGAAATAGTGTAGTTATATCTTCAACATTTTGTTCATTTGACCAAATAATAGTGTTGAATAAGCGCAAAGTCTTCCTTTATGTGTGTGAATCTGAATCTGAAGTCACATTTCACCCCAAAACTGAATTCAAAATAACAAACATTAGTTTGTTAGTTTTTATTTATTTATTATTAATTAAAATGCAGTGTTTAGAATATCCACCACAGACAGGTCTAAGGATCAAAGCAATAGAGCTTTTATTATTTTATTCATTTTAATGTCAACGTCCATTACAAAAAGCAATAAAGTGCATAAATCTTATGGACAGTGACAAACAGCATTAAAAAAATAAAAATATACATAAAAGATGATGGCACAAAGAGAAAGACTAATAAATCACAAAGCATAATTTGGATTAGCTTTGCAGTGATTGGTCTGCGAACAAATACTTTTGTAGACTAAGTCAGTAAAATCATTAAAATAATTACTGAATGTTTTTCCAGTCTTGATTGAAGTCGACATTATATATAGTGCATTAAAATATCTGATATTGATTTGTCATCTATTTATACACTCCCAAACAAATCCAATCTGTTCCCTAAGCGTTATCTTTACCAACACATCTTCTAATCTGCTGGGATTTTAAGAGTTGCACACCAAAAGGTGGAAAACCAGCTGTCTTTTTCAGGTGCCATCAGGCACGCCTTCATGGTCGCCGTTGGTGAGGTCTCCAGCATCTGGCGTCTGGCATTCCAGAATCTCCCCGATCACGGCTTTACGTATCACTCTCAGCCAGCGCAGCTTCATTTCCTCCGTGTCGGCAGTGAAGCAGTGGACAGATTTGGACTGGCACAGACGGAAGCTGGAGGGAGGATGATCCACGTCCTCAACCTGGTAACCCAGGAGCGGGATGGTACACTGGGCTTTGACATCCTGGGGGGAAAAATCCCAAAGAAACTGGACTGAGTCACGGTCGATATTAACATTTAAATCTAGAAAAGATAAGTTACTAAAGCTCGGGGATTGTTATGGCGTTCTGAGGGGTTGCTAAGGCGTTGCTAAGGTGGTTTTAAGGGTTTCTGGTAATAGCAACTTGCTAAGGTGTATAGAGAGGTTGCTTGGGCGTTGTTAAGTGGTTGCCCATGTTCCAGATGGTAGCTAAAATGTTGCTAAGTGGTTGCTAGGATGTTGCTATGCAGTTGCTGATGCTTTCAGAGTAGTTGCTAGGGTTTCAGATGGTAGCTAGGATGTTGCTAAGTGGTTGCTAGGTTGTCACTAGGTGTTCAGAGCAGTCTCTGGGGTTTCAGAAGGTAACTAGGACGTTGCTAAGGTGTCCTGAGTGGTTTTCAAGGCTTTAGATGGTTGCTAAAGCCTTCAGATCAGTTGCTAGGGTTTCAGATGGTAGCTAGAATGTTGCAGAGTGGTTGCTAAGGAGTTTTGAGCTGTTTCTAGCGGTTGCTAAGCTGTTGATAATGCTTTCAGAGTAATTGTTAGGGTTTCAGATGGCAGCTAGGATGTTGCTAAGGTGTTGCTAAGGTGTTCCAAGTTGTTACTAGGTTTCTAATGGTTGCTAGGATGTTGCTAATGCCTTCAAAGTAGTTGCTATGGTTTCAGATGGTAGCTAGGATGTAGCTAAGTGGTTGCTTAGGTGTTTTGAGTGGTTGCTAGGGTGTTGCTTAGATGCTCAGAGTAGTTCCTGGGTGTAATGTTTTGATATCATACATGTCACTGTGGTTTCAGATGGTAGCAAGGACATTGCTTTGTCAAGCCAACATAACAGAAAGATAATATGATAATAGATAAAGATCATAAGAAGAAATCAGCATATTCAGTGATATCTTTAGCCCATTATTGCGAGTGTCTCTCACCTGTGGAGCGCCATACAGGTAAAGCACCAGTGCTTCGTGCTGTGGAATCACACACCAGTACCTCTGACACAGTTTAGTTTTGTCACTGTACTGCAGGAAGCCACACAGAACACTGTTTCCTGAGACCTGAGCTGCTTCAATCTGGTAAAGGTCAGGAGGAGACAAATCAAAAACGGTTCACGCAGACAGAAAGAAAAAAAACAAAACATCAATAACAAGTACCTCAAGAATTCCTCTTTTCTTCCCGGCGACTGGTTCCTCGGTGTCCACTCTGCCAGTCAGAGTGAAGTAACAGTCTTTACAGACCTTATTTAACCTGTTACTGTCGTACCTCAGTGGCGCCTTGTAGTCCGAACATTTATGGCACACAACCTGAAACACATCTTTAAACATAAGCTCATCTTTTAAAGTACAAAAAAAGGAAGCTTGCTTCACTTCAAAACCTTCTAAAAAACAATATTATTACCATGTAAAGTCTGAAAAAATGAAAAAGTCAAAAGTCTATTTATTTTTTTAAATAGGAAATTTTGTATCATATTTAATAGGAAAATATTTGATCATATAGTGAGAATATGGAGCTCAAACTCGAGGAGGAAAAACACCTCAGCTTTATTCAGAGGCCCAAAATAAAATATGCAATTTGGTGCAGATGCTGATATTTATATGGCCATATTTATTCAAGAAGATAATTCTGATAGTAAATCAATTAGATCTTTATAACAGTATACTTACATAAAATGCATAGACATATCAGTCATCACTCTATATATGCCAATATTATGGCTTCTTAGTAAGATGATATTTAAATGCTTATTTTTATTATCAAAGCTCTGTAGTTTTAAAACATATAATGCAATGCAATACAATGAGATGAACAAATAAAACTTAATCAAAAGGCTGATAATCATATTTGATACGGTCAGATTTTTCTAATAAATGAGGTATGGATTATAAAGTAAAACTAAGCTGCTTCAGTCCAGTAGGTGTTCATCTTGAAATATTACTAAAGTTATTCTTATGTTTTCACAGCAAATATACACATGAACCACGAGCTGAAGGTAGTTTTCACAATTATACTTACTTACTTATACTTAATTAAACTATCAATCAGACGATTGGCATGTAATAGATAAATTTTTTCAGCAAAGTTTTGATCATGCTGATAATTTAGAGGCTGTATCAAATGATATGTCAAATATATCATATATACTGTAAATCATGTATATCTCATATATATATCAAATGAGCCATTATAAGGTTAAGTTTGAGTTTGAGTTATGGTCATTTATAGCATCAAATAAACATGAATGAACATCAGAAGGAATGTTGTTTAAACCGCGGAAAGACGTAAGTTCACTCCGCTTTTCAAGTTCAAATCCTCCGACGTTAATCTACTAACTCTCCTGACGGACAAAAATGGCAGATGGTGGATTATGATTGGTCAGATCGCCTGTCAATCAAACTCCCTGCGAAAGGTCAATTGCAAGCAGATTGGGTTAAGGACTATCAAGAGTCAAGAGTTTCATGACAGAACTTTGTATATATGCAGACTCACGTATCCACATGCCCTGCAGTGGTGTCTCCTGCGGGTCAGAGCGTTGAAGGGCTCCTTGCATTTCATGCACATGGTCACTTCATTGTCCCGAATCCAGCGCGGCGCTCTCTTCCCCAACTCCTCTTTCTGAAAAACACATGAGCCCAGATAAAGAACGTGTTTTCAATAAAGAACAGTTCATGGATTCGCTCTTTAGCGCTCTGTTTTGCACATTTCTACTTACAGACACCTCATCCACCACTTCTCTAGAGGCTGACTTGAAAGTTTCATTCTTCTGCTGAAAGATTTCAATGGTCTCCTGGAACGCCTGGAACGTAAAACAACCCACATGAAAACGTTCCTTTGGAAGCTTGTTTCCGCCACGGAATATTAAAAATTAAAAAACGATTTTTCTCGCAATTGCGAAATATAAACTGCCATTTCTGACGACATTTTTTTTAATTCCCAGTTTTATATCTCGCAATTGCACAAAAAAAAGTCCGAATTGTGAGATTAACTCAGAATTGTGCGATAAAAACGGTCAATTCTGAGAAAAAAAAATAGAATTGCAAGTAAAAAGTCACAAACTTTATTTCGCTACATAATTTAAAACAAAATGTATAACCTCTTACTTCTTACTCTTTTTCTCACAATTCTGAGTTTATATCTCACGAATCAGACATTTTCCCCCTCGCAATTCCTTTATTCCTCATAATTGCAAAAAAAAAGTCAAAAATAGCAATTTACTTTTTCTTTCTATTCCATGGCCGAAACAAGCTTCAATACTTTCCTGATCCTTACATTCATATAACTCAGATTTACTTTAGCCCTGAGCAACTGAACGACACTGATACCTTAATCCAGTCCTCTTTGTCTTGCTCTGAGCTGTGAACAACGAAAAGCTACAGTCATTATGAGATTAAAACAGACGCTATTCTTTATAAACAGTGGATTGTGTTGTCACCTGGCCTGCAGCTCCAGCGTTCGCTCTTTACCCGACACCTGGAACGTGTGAGGATAGTCGTCATTGGAGGTCTCACGCACCTTCATGCCCGCGACGCCGACCCGCTTGCGCACGGTGAACCGCTGACCCACAAGACTGAACTTGGGCACGCAGTACAACAACATGTTGTTAAACTGTAAAGAGAGGGATGCCGTGATTCAAATACATAATGTAATATACATAATATAAACATAATTGGGTAACACTTTATTTTACAGTGTCCTTGTTACATATGTTACATGTACTTACCATAGTAATATCAGTAAATTATGCATAATTACACGCAACTAACCCTCAACCAAATCCGGTAACACTTTATTTTAGTGTCCTTGTTACATATGTTTAGTGGTGCACGATATAATATCGGCCGATATGGTCATTTTTTACACATCGGTATCGTTCCGATGTCAAAATATGGCCGATGTGAACAGGCCGATATTTGACGTGTGAAGTTGAAGATGAAGTTGACCATGCTGACTCGATCTTAGCAGTAGTGAATGTGCCTGAGATAAATACACATTTCATACAGATGACATAAGCAGAGAACAGTCTGTTTTCTTTCGTTTTGAATTGTTCTGTTTAAAAATAGACATTTCAAGCTTTCTATATATGTCTCCGGTCTGTGAGGCAGGTAGATTTCGGTTCATTTATGAGACGCGCTCCAGGTTCACGCGCCCTCGCCTCCGTGTCCTGATTAAATATTTTCTACTATATTTACTTCTTATTTAATTCAATCCAGGCAATTGGTTGATGAAACATTTATCAAAATTAAGATACAATTAATACAAAACGAAATTAAATTTAAAGACAGGCTTTTTGTGCTTTCTGTTTGAGGTCTCTGTGAAAGTTTTAAAGCAGTCTTAGTGGCGCTTTCAGCAGTCCAGTGCGACTTATGTTTTTTTCCTCTTCATGACACATTTTTGACTGATCGTTTTTTGACTCGTAGATATTTGAATATATTGCTTGATATTTGATACCCGTTCGAATTAGATTTTTCTCAAAAGTGACAGCACGTGTGATTTGTGGATTACTGATAAGCGCGAGTGGAGAAACAGGCGTTTATTGATTCATTCTCAGTGTTGAGAAACGTATAGCCTTCATGTGTTACGTTATTGTATTAATAACAACTAAAGTAGCCTACCTAATTATGTTACATATTTATTTTGTATGAAAACTAGCGCGTTCGTTACTTATGGATTAAAAAGTAGGCTACCGTTGTATCAGTGCTGCGCGAGCTCTCTCTCTCACAAACACGGACGCGCGCACACAGAGAGAGAAGATAATTGTAAAATGAAAAATTGACGGGCTAAGTTTAAATTTTGTTCTTGCTTGTTTTTTTTCTGTCAAAATATCAGAAAGTATTTTGTATTATCCATCCGTGTTTTTAAAATTCGTTAAATGACGGACGTTTTACTGTTAACACAGCCCATGTCGGATTCGTCTTATAGCCTAGGCTCCTTGTTATTATTTTTAGAATGATTCGTTATGCTATTATTGGACTCCTGTCTATTCATTGTCAACTGTTTTCTATAAATATGTTTGTATTGGCTAACATTTATTCAGTTAATGAGTGTCCTGTTTAAAATGTGCAATGTTCAAACGCAAAGACGGCACGTCACAAATAGAAGCCCTTTTCCCTGTGGTATTTTTTAGTATCATATTTGGATATTGGAATAATAAATAAAGTAGCCTATCTTAATTTTACACAATGTTCTTGTTTTTTGTGTGTTTTTTTTTACAGTTTTCTAAGGGTTTCTTAATTTTAGACAAGTTGACCAGCACACATTACTGTATATGCAATGCAGTATAATGCATGTGTGTCGTATGTGACATATTTTGCTCACAGGTAAAGGTGCCCAATATCAGTCATTTCTAAAGTAAAAAAAAATTTTGTTTTGGAAAATAGCTCTTTATTTGATAATCATTAAAATTTGTTTTCTATACAGAGATATCGACATCGGCAAATATCGGTATCGGCCATAACAGCAATATTAATATCGGTTATCGGTATCGGCCTCAATTTTCACATCGGTGCATCACTACATATGTTACATGCACTTATCGTAGTAATAACAGTAAATTATGCATAATTACACGCAACTAACCCTCAAACAAATCCGGTAACACTTTATTTTACAGTATAAATTTAAAATATGTTACATATGTTACATGTGCTTGTTACATGTGTTACATATGTTACATGTACTTACCATAGTAATATCAGTATGCATAATTACATGCAACTAACCCTCAACCAAATCCGGTAACACTTTATTTTAGTGTCCTTGTTACATATGTTACATGCACTTACCGTAGTAATAACAGTAAATTATGCATAATTACACGCAACTAACCCTGAACCAAATCCGGTAACACTTTATTTTAGTGTCCTTGTTACATATGTTACATGCACTTACCATAGTAATAACAGTAAATTATGCATAATTACACGCAACTAACCCTCAACCAAATCCGGTAACACTTTATTTTACAGTATACATGTAAAATATGTTACATATGTTACATGTGTTACATATGTTACATGTACTTACCGTAGTAATATCTGTATGCATAATTACATGCAACTAACCCTCAACCAAATCTGGTAACACTTTATTTTAGTGTCCTTGTTACATATGTTAAGTGTACTTACCATAGTAATATCAGTAAATTATGCATAATTACATGAAACTAACCCTCAACCAAATCCTAACCCTATAGTAAATACATGTTATTAAATATTATTACTCAGTACTTAAATATATAATTAGACTGTAATAATGACACCTTAAAGTAAAGGGTTACACTTTATTTTAAGGTGTCATTGTTACAGTGTAATTATATATTTAAGTACTGAGTAATATTAAGCAACTACATGTACTTACTATAGGGTAAGAGTAGGATTAGGATTTGGTTGAGGGTTAGTTGCATGTAATTATGCATAATTTACTGTTATTACTATGGTAAGTACATGTAACATGTAACAAGGACACTGTAAAATAAAGTGTTACCTGTAACCCATAATCATATTCTTTAAAGACTTAATACCTTAAGTAATCTAGCTTCTCAAGTAAATGTATAAATGTTTGTACTGTGAAACAAGTCAAAAACACTGGGTAAGAAAATAATTTTTGCATGCATGACCGTGTTTGATTGATCTCACCAGGTAGAGGTATCTCTCCATGGACGAGGTGTTTCTGGCGGCCAGCTTTAGGATCTGTCCTTCTTTAATGAGCTCGTTGGACGGGTTAACAATGTCCTCCTCACATCCCAGCATCTCATAGATCTCCATGAGCTTCTTCAGGTTCTCCTGGAAAACATGCAGAGAAAAGACTTGAAAGCTTAACTGGTGTTTAAACCCCATGCAAGCTATTTCCAAGGCGAGTAACAAGTTGAAATTCTATAAAAGAGCAATTTACAAGCATACACAAGGTTTTAGTACGTTTAATTAGTTAACTTTGGTTAATTAATGAATTAACATTAACAATGAGAAATATATTTGTTACAGTATTTCATAATCTTTGTTAATGCTAGTTAATAAAAATATAACTTTTCATCCGAACCGTTACATAATATTACACACAGATACAACTTATGACTTCAGTTGTGTATTAGTAAATATTGAAATTAACATCAAGATGAATAAATGCTATGTATTGCTCATTGTTAGTTCATGTTAACTAATGTAATTAACTCATGTTAATAAATAGAACCTTGTTGTAAAGTGTTACAGAGGTTTTTAAAGTTTGCTTTGGATAAAAACTCTAAAATGGATTCATATTTGATACTGCTAAAAATTTCTCTTGAAAGTGCTAGACAACTATTTGTCTAAATAAAAAAATTATAATAATAAATGCATTACTTTTTTATATATTTTATATTATTTTATATATATTTTCATATATACAGGTGAAACTCGAAAAATTTGAATATCGTGCAAAAGTTCATTTATTTCAGTAATTCAACTTAAAAGGTGAAGTTAATATATTATATAGACTCATTACATGCAAAGTGAGATATTTCAAGCCTTTATTTGCTATAATTTTTATGATTATGAAAATTCAAAATTCAAAATCTCAGAAATTTTGAAAATGTTCATAAGCTGTAAGCCATAATCATCAAAATTATAGCAAATAAAGGCTTGAAATATCTCACTTTGCATGTAATGAGTCTATATAATATATTAGCTTCACCTTTTAAGTAGAATTACTGAAATAAATGAACTTTTGCACGATATTCTAATTTTTCGAGTTTCACCTGTATATATATATATATATATATATATATATATATATATATATATATATATATATATATATATATATATATATATACACATACTAATTTAATATATATACATATATAAAATTTATATAGTGGCTTGAATATACAAAATAGAGTCGTATTTATGACTACAATTGCATATAAACATCATGAATCACAGTCAGGAAGACGGCCATCTTGTTCTGGCTAATGCATGTAACTGGCAGGTTAAGTGAAAGTGTGTCTCACCATCTTGCGGATGGCCGTGTTGGAGTGTGCGGCAGCCATTGAGATGATGTTCAGAGACTCTGGAAAATGGGAAGGAGAAGTGATATCTGAGCTGACTCATTCAGTAATGGAACTGAAAGTCTCTGGGAGCTAAACAACACTTTCACGTTATCCTGTATGTTCACGTTCAGTTGCTCATGCTTAGCTCTGAAGGACACACACACACACACACACACACACACACACGCTGTGCTTGAAACACATAAACATGTCTCACTCTCGGCCTGGCTGCGGTCCGTGTCGTCCTCCGGGAGCTTCTTCAGATAGTCTTTGAGCAGCATCTCGTAGCGAGGGACCCGTTGCACCGGCTCCAGCATGTGATGCTGCAGAGTCAGATTCCCACACACGTCCTGACTCTGAAACACACACATCAAACACATTTATTCGTTTTGGAAGTCATGCCACTTTGTGAAGTCATGGTAATGAATGCTCCTGAATGTAACACTTGTGGTTCTGCATACTGTATATTGCCTACCGCTTTTAAAACTAGTATGTGTGCATTAATAAACATTTCAACAACAGTTCAATCAATCCAATAAAAAAAATTTGTCGAAATATCATTTATTAAATTCTATTAAAGATACAATTGCAGTGTTGCTTCAAGAAATTGGTGTTGAAGAATAACTTTTTTTTATATATATATTATTTAATTTGATATATATTTAGATATTTAACAAATTATTTCATATTATATTAAGTATTTAACTGAAAAATCAGACCTAATTATTTTAAATTATTTTTATATATATTTTAGACATTTAACTGGAAAATCAGACCAAGTTATTTTATAATATTTTTATATATATTTTAGATATTTAACTGGTAAATCAAACCAAATTATAATTGTTTTATATATTTATAGCAATTTAACCTGAAAACCAGAACCAATTCATTTAAATAATTTTATTTTTTATATATTTTAGCTATTTAACTGGAAAATCAGACCCAATTATTTGATATATATATATATATATATATATACACTACTGGTCAAAAGTTTTAGATCGGTAAGATTTTTTATGTTTTTAAAAGAAGTCTCTTCTGCTCACCAAGGCTGCATTTATTTGATTAAAAAACAATTAAAAAAACAGTAATATTGTGAAATATTATGACAATTTAAAATGACTGTTTTCTATTTTAATATATTTTATAATGTAATTTATTCCTCAGATGAAAGCTGAATTTTCAGCATCATTACTCCAGTGTTCAGTGTCACATGATCCTTCAGAAATCATTCTAATATGATGATTTGATGCAAAAAAATAAAAATAAAAATCATTATTATTATCAATGTTAAACTGTTGTGTAAAATTTTTTTTCAAAATTCTTTGATGAATAGAAAGTTCAAAAGAACAGCATTTATTTAAAATAGAATATTTTCAAACATTATAAATGTCTTTACTGTAACTTTTGATCAGTTTAACTCATCCTTGATGAATAAAAGTATTGATTTATTTTATTTATTTCCCCCAAAAATTCAATTAAAATTCTTACTAACCCCAAACTTTTGAACGGTAGTGTTTAATGTTACAAAAGCTTTAGATTTAAGATAAATGCTGTTCTTTTGAACTTTCTATTCATCATAGCATCATGAAATAAAAATGTAAAAAAACGTTTTCAACATTGATAATAATCATAAATGTTTCTTGAGCATCAAATCATCATATTAGAATGATTTCTGAAGGATCATGTGACACTGAAGACTGGAGTAATGATGCTGAAAATTCAGCTTTGATCACAGGAATAAATTACACTTCACTGTATATTCACATAGAAAACAGCTGTTTTAAATTGGAATAATATTTCACAATATGACTTTTTGTTTGTATTTTTTTATCAAATAAATGCAGCCTTGGTGAGCAGAAGATACTTTAAAAACATTAAAAATCTTACCGATCTAAAACTTTTGACCAGTAGTGTATACACATACATACATACATATATATATATATATACATATATAACTCAGGTAAAAGCACCTGTATGTCCTGAATGATGGCGCTAAACTGTGCCGATCGCTCCATCCACTGTTTGAGCAGATCCATGGCGCTGTCGAAGTTGATCACGTACTCGGCGTACATCCTCAGAAAGGGCGCGAGCTGAGCCAAGATGTCCCCGATGCGGGGTATGGAGTCCCTGTGGGAGGACGAGATGTGAGCAGGAGTCTGAGAAGATCTGAGAAGAAGAAGAAGAAGACGAGGAGGCTCACCACTGGCTCATCCGTGTCTCCAGCTCAGGCAGGAGGAACTCGCTGTGGAAGGTGTAAATGGATCCCACATTCGAGAAGATGCTCTTCACCACCTCGATAGGAAACGCCCCCTTCCCAGCCTCCTCTGTGAGCTTAGCACAGAACACCTGCAGAAACAGTGCACACGTCACTCTTAAAGGGATAGTTCACCCAAAAATGAAAAGTACCCCATGATTTACTCGCCCTCAAGCCATCCTAGGTGTATATGACTTTCTTCTTTCAGATGAATACAATCGGAGTTATATAAAAAAATTACGTAGTTATTTTAGTCAGGGTTCCCACACTTTGGTTAACTTCAAATTCAAGGACCTTTCAAGGACTTTCCAGGTCCAATACCCTCAAATTCAAGGACTTAATGTGGGGACACATTTCAAGTGAGAGCAAGGTTACATCGTTACAGTTTTGCGCGAGTGAACATGGCAACGTACAACACAAAGTACCTCACGCAACATAACGCGTAAATGCGCGTAGCTAACGTAAATCAAGGACGCTAGTGTGCACAGGCCACGAAGTGTTGACGAAATAACATTAGCGGACCGGAGGGAATAATATGTACACAAAATAAATTCAAGCACTTTCAAGGACATTTTCAAAAACTTTCCAGGGCCTTGAAATCTCTTTTTCCAGATTCACAAACTTTCAAGGATTTCCAGGACCCGTGGGAACCCTGTTTAGTCTGACGGCGTCATGATTCCTGTCTTGTGTTCCCCTTGTCTTGTGTGCACTTTTGTTATTTCCTGTTCTGTGCCATGTTTTGTAGTCCTTTGTAGTTTTTCTCGTTAATTACTCATTGAGTTCATTTGTCCCAGCTGTGTCTCATTTCCCTGATCTGTTCTCTGTCGGTGCGTCCCAATTCGCATACTATCCATCCTAAATAGTACTCAAAAATAGAATTAGTACGTCCCAAATGGTAGTATGTTGAAATGAGTGTCCCAAAGACACCCGGATGGTCTACTATTTCCGATCAGAATCCGAAGTGCAGATTGATGCGACTCTAACGGCTAATATTGCCCACAACCCATCGCGTGTTGGACGAGGATTCGGTTAGAACTACAAACACGAGTGAAAAGTGTTAAAAAAAACTACAGACATGGAGGACGCGCGAGTCCGGCGGTTATGTAGAGAGGTTTAGATAAAGGGGTTTGAGTGATTAATTATCAGTATCTAACCTGACGAAAATTGATTTATTCAATGTTGTCCTCATTATATTACATCTGCAGCAGCATTGTGAACTTTTGTAAAGATACGTTTAGCCATTCACTTTTAAATGCATTATTATATTCAAATTGCAAACACATGAGGAGAGTCTCCGCATGAAAGACCCACGACTGGCAGATCAACGTGCAACTACATTTCTCTCCGAAACGATAAGAAATTAAATTAGATTTAATAGACAAGACTTGTGACAAGATGATTGACAGGGCAGTTTACGGTGACAGGACGCACGCGACAGATCCGTCCGATAAAGATGACGAAGTAGTATGTCCCAAAGCTTGCCTACTCTTTTGCTACACACTCAAAAGCATGTACTTTTTCTTCACAAAAAGAGTACATACTTTTAGGGCGTAGTATAAGTAGGCGAATTGGGACGCAGCAACTGTCTTTAAGCCCTGTGTTTTAGTCTGTTCCTTGTCTGTCGTTGTCGTGTTATGTTTGGTTGTTCTGTTCCCGAGTCCTGTTCCATAGCCTGAGTCTGTATTTGTCTAGTTTTCAGTTTGTTTAAATAAAAGCTGCTGCAAGTAGATCCCTGCATCCTTCCCTGCTTCAACCTGCATGTGTGACAAGCTAGTTATTTTAGTTGATAAAGTTTTAAATATGGATATTTTTCTCACACGAACGCATCGCTTCACTTCAGAAGGCTTTTATTAACCCCCCAGAGCAGTGTGGAGTAGTGATGTTACATTTGACACTGAAGCTTCAAAGCGCGTATCGAGTATGCAGCGCAGTATGCCGGAGTGCGTATTGTTTTCAGAGAAACACGTGATTAACGAAAAACAAAGCCTCACTTTCTCTCCAGTCACGTGAATGCTTCACTTTGCGTGTCGGAGTGTTTGAACCCAGACCACTACTCTTACAGGTTTTTGGAAGTTCGAGTCCATTTACAAACATTTTTTTATATATAAATAAGTCTATAGCCTATGTTACATGATCATATATTCTGACACATAAACAGCATAGAAACCATAAAATAATTAGACCAACATTTACTTCACATCAACATCAATCAATGGTTGGTATTTTTATAATTAGTATTAGTATAATTGTTACATTTAATTTATTGCCACACTTTAATATGTGAATTATATTATCAGAAAACTGAACATTTAGCGTTGTCAGGCTTTTATTTGTGCTTACTGGATAAAACAACGGCGCTGCGCACTCAGCTGCTCATACACATGGCTGCTATAAATTTGACCTGCCACAAGATGGCGCTGTTTTCGACACTCTTGATGCTTCGAATCTTTTCCCGAAACATTCAGGGGAAAGCCTCAGTGCTTCATGAGACTTCATTTGCCCATCCCTAGTGTGGAGCACTTTTATCATGGATAGATGCACTTTGATGGACTTAAAAAAAATATATGGCCATTCACTGCCATTATAAAGCTTGGAAGAGCCAGGACATTTTTTAAATAACTCCGATTGTATTCGACTGAAAGAAGAAACTCATATACACCGAGGATGGCTTGAGGGCGAGTAAATCATGGGGTACTTTTAATTTTTGTATTGTACTATCCCTAAAGATGATTTCAATGATCAGTTCTTGACAGAACCTTTAATTTCTTAGTTTGAAGAGCATTTTACAAATCTTTTTTCCACTATAAAGATTCTTCTGTGGAATGCAAAGGTTCCATGGAAGTTCACAGAACCATCGATGCCGATAAAGAACCCTGAGTGATTTTGAAGAGTTTAAAGGGATATTTCACCGCTGGAAAGATGAATGTGTATTTAAATTGGGTCATTTATGTAGTAGAAATGTGAAGTTATTTTAGAAGTTGGTGCCTTCTAGACTGAGAAAAGCCAGAAAATGTATTTTTGGCTCATGTGGATGAAAAACTACAACTCCCAGAATGCACTTGCTTCGCTGCTCAACGAGGCCACTCCCAAGCCACGCCTCCCGGTTACAGAGGGCAGTATCGGAAGAAATGATACAGCTAGGCTACTAGTCGACTCGAAACTGAAAAGACGGCGTTTTATGGTGAGATCCCCCTATGGGCGGGTTGAACACATGCGGGTCGAGCTCCTCCTATTGGCTGTAGTCTCTCGCCTCTGGACAGAAAAGCCTCTGATGAGCTAAATGACGATTTTTGCGTCATCTGAGGTTTATTTCCAGACACACAATACAGAAATCTCTCATCTCAGGGGGACATGAGGGAGGGAAGCACGGTCACTCGAAAATACTACCGGGTTTCGACTGATACAAAGCTTAATGCTAACCGGTGAAGTATCCCTTTAAAGTGAGTGAAGAACATGGACTGACCTGGTCCAGCAAATGCAGACGGGTCACGTACGCCCTCTCCGTCTGCAGGAGCTCATTGGCGATCTTGTAGAGTTTGAGCTCTTTGATCTGCTCCTGTCGAAAACAGCCTGTTATTTCCTCTCTGTTATTAAATATGAAAGTATGACATGTCACTGTGGTATCTTGGGTAATGTCTGAGTTTGGAAAGCCACTGAAATTACACTCTCTGGGTGGAAAAACACTGTGTCGTGTGGTTGGGTTGATGGGCCACTTCTGATAACACAAAAATATCTGATTCGTCACACATTCGTGACTGTTTTGCAGCTTTAATTTGACATTTGGAGGACTGTAATGACAAAAGAAATGTTTTTTACAGTTTTTTATAGAAAATTACATGTGAAACTTGATGTCCTGATGCCAGGGTGTTGTTTTGTGGCTCCTAAGATTTTGCTTGGGTGTTTTCAGTTAAAAAAGTCTATAGAGTTATCTATATACATTTGACATTGCATTTACATTCGCTCATTTAGCAGACGCTTTTATCCAAAGCCTTTACAAAAAAAAGTTTAAATAATTTTTAATAGCTTTAAGTAATAATTAAAAAATTAAATAATTTATAATAATTTTACAATTAATCATTTAAATTATTTACTCATTTAAAAAAAGAATAATTTGATAATTTTTAGAACTTTTTAAGGTTTTTATCCAAAGCCTTTAAAACATTTTTTTTTATTAAATATTAAATATAATTTGAATAGCTTTAGGTAATAATTAAAAACTTAATTTATAATCATTTAAAACAAATAATAATAATTTAAAAAAGTAATTTTTAAGTAATAGTTAAAAAATAATTAATTGAAAAATGAATCATTTAAATATGTAAATAAATAATTTATGTTAATAAATAAATAATTGTATTTTTAATCACTTTAACAATGTTAAAATTAATAATTTAAATATTGTATTTTAAAAAAAATGCAAATGCAATAAATTTTTTTATATAATAATAAAAAAAATATAATTATTATTATTGTTGTTATTATTCACCCATTTCATCATCTAACAGGTGAAAATTGTGCACCATTCATGTCCGTACCACAGTCTAATAATGAGTGTTTGGCATTGACTCGTACGAGGACTAGTGACAGTGAAGCTAGTCTTTCACATCCTAAAACGCAGCAGAACAAACTCACTTGTTTGTCTTCATCTTTCTCCATGTTCTGCATCTCTTCATTCAGGACGTTCTCCTGCCATCGAGTCTCGTCCTCCTGGTCCCGTACAACGCTCTCACTCCTGCTGGTTTCTGAGGGTGGCAGGAGATGTTCTGGCTCTGCAAGCACACCTTCACCTTTGACCTCTTCGGACCACCAGCCTGACCAGACGTGCCAGCCGGGCTCCTGCGAGGACACCTGAGAGAAGACCTCCGAGTCCGAGCGTTCGGGGTTCACAGGAGCTTCAATGCGTGGAGAACAATCTGATGGAGATTTGCTGGCGCTGGAAGAGAGTATTAGATCAGAAATACTGTGTGTGTGTGTGTGTGTGTGTCATTTCAACAGGAAGTGAAAGTCTGAAAGGCGGAGACAGAAACGAGGGGGTGATTTTCTCTCCACTGTCCTATTTATGAAGTATGAACGCATACATGAAACCATTACAAATCAACAGGTTGAATTTATGTTTCTCATCTTCTTAAACGCTGCTGAAGTTCTCCGAAATACAAGGGGGGCTGAACTCTCACCCCTCACTGTTTTCCTTTCTGGGGATTTTGTTATTAATTTCTTGTCTTTCATTCATAAGTGCAGATGATTTAAATCTAAACCGAACTTTAATCAGTGGATGAATGAGGTTAAACTCTTGTGCAAATCTTAAAAATGTGTTAAAAACCACAAGGGCCTTGGTGTCTTTTTTGGATGCGTATAAATACATTTATAAAAAAGCCCCTTTTGATTTTATTTTATTTAATTAAATTATTTGTTTCATTGTGATTTTAGTGTTTGGTGTTAGCTGTGCTCAGCTTAAGGCTGAACAATTGCTGTAATATTCAGAGATTTTATAATCTATAAGCAGCAAAACTGTTTCCAACTTTGATAATGAATCATCATATTAGAATGATTTCTAAAGGATCATGTGATAGACTGGAGTAATGATCCTGAAAATTCAGCTTTGCATCACAGAAATGATAATTTAAAGTATAATAAATTGAAAACCAATTATTTTAAATTGTAATAATATATCACAATATTACATTTTTTTTCCTGTATTTTTGATCAAATAAATGCAGGCTTGATGAGCAGAAGAAACTTCTTTCAAAAACATTAAAAATAGTAATGTGTCCAAACTTTTGACCTGTACTGTATATATATATATATGAAGACTTCAGATGCAAAAGCCAAATGAATGCAAAATGCCATCTGAAATTTCCTTCTAGAATGATCATTTTTATCAAGCTTGTATGTTTATGTTCACTTATTTCACTTAAATGGCAATGAAAATTGCCTATTAATTGTCATTAAAGTGAAATTAATGAACTTAAATACACAAGCTTGATAAAAATGCTAATTTTAGAAGAATATTTCAGATAGCACTTTGAGGCTTTTGCATCTGAACTCTTCATATATATATATATAATTACTATTATGTGTTTCTGATGCATGCACACATGCCTCTTGTCGAAGTGTCTGTAATATTTGGAGACGGCTGACGTCCTCCCTCGGGTTATATTTGTCATGGTGTCCTCTCCCTCCATGATGTTTCCACTCGAAATCTTCACTGGACACTGGAATTTTGGTTTGGGAAGCACTATAGTGGAAAATAAGGAGATGAAAGATGCTTCATAACAGGGTTTGGTTTGGGCCTGTGACGAGGGAGTATGTTCTCCTCCAACATAACCAGCAGAGGTCACTGTAATCAAACCCACACAAGCACATAATGTGTGTGATGATAATACATCTAGAATATTCCCTTGTTCAAATGTAAGATTGTAGGTTTAATTATGGTGGAAAACGTATATAACCTTTTACACCTATCATACTACATCTAAATAAACTTTTAGACTTTTTTTTATTTTAATTATTTTAAAAAATGTTTTTAAATCTTCCATGTTGTCAAAAAAAAAAAAATCAGCTCATAAAAACCACACTGATAATATTTACACAAGAATATATTGGAATAAATATCGGAAGCCCATTTTCCCCACATAAAGGGGTAAATAATGCTTTAGTAAACCGAAATTATGACATACTAAATCAAAATTATAATTCTGTCAAAATTATGAGATAAAAAGGTGAAATTTTTATGTAGTAAGTCATAATTATGACATACTAAGTCGAAGTTATGGCACTGTTGAAATTATGAGATACAAAATTTTAATTATGATCTAGAAAGTCATAATTATGACATACTAAGTCGAAATTATGGCACTGTTGAAATTATGAGATAGTAAATTACAATTATGATCTAGAAAGTCATAATTATGACATACTAAGTCGAAGTTATGGCACTGTTGAAATTATGAGATAAATTACAATTATGATCTAGAAAGTCATAATTATGACATAATAAGTCGAAGTTATGGCACTGTTGAAATTATGAGATAAAAAATTTCAATTATGATCTAGAAAGTCATAATTATGACATACTAAGTCGAAGTTATGGCACTGTTGAAATTATGAGATAAAAATTACAATTATGATCTAGAAAGTCATAATTATGACATACTAAGTCGAAATTATGGCACTGTTGAAATTATGGCACTGTTGAAATTATGAGATAATAAATTACAATTATGATCTAGAAAGTCATAATTATGACATACTAAATCGAAATTATGGCACTGTTGAAATTATGAGAATAAATTACAATTATGATCTAGAAAGTCATAATTATGACATACTAAGTCGAAGTTATGGCACTGTTGAAATTATGAGATAATAAATTACAATTATGATCTAGAAAGTCATAATTATGACATACTAAGTCGAAATTATGGCACTGTTGAAATTATGAGATAAAAAATTACAATTATGATCTAGAAAGTCATAATTATGACATACTAAGTCGAAGTTATGGCACTGTTGAAATTATGAGATAAAAAATTACAATTATGATCTAGAAAGTCATAATTATGACATACTAAGTCATAAGACATGCTAATTAGACAAACTAATTATCTCATAATCTTGACCTTCAAACTTAGCATGTCAGTTTCGATTTATGTCAATCTCATGTTTTCGACTTTGAATCAGAATTATGACTTAGTTAAACATAATCATTCTGACTTTTTATCTCATAGCATATCTTACATCTCATTATCTCATAGTCAGAATTAAGTTATTACTAAAACATGGTTTTTTGGGCTTCCATTGAATTTTTTTTTTACAAAATTTATGTAAAGCATGTCACACCAGTCACACCACTCTCATCATTTGGCATCTGACCTACAGTATAACTAACTACCCATAAACAACAACTACACACATGAGAATTAGTCATTTTGTTCAGTTTGTGGGTAATGGCCACAGCGCGACCTACATCACTTCCTGTCCTCCTACAGTACTGTAGAAATGCTTAGAATTGTACATTTTCTTAAGACAGTGTGAGTGTTAAACTAACTGTCCGGAGTGGTTTCCAGCTGGTCTGTAGATATGACTGTGTGTGTGTGTGTGTGTGTGTGTGTGTGTGTGTGTGTGTGTGTGTGTGTGTGTGTGTGTGTGTGTGTGTGTGTGTGTGTGTGTGTGTGTGTGTGTGTGTGAGTGATGTACCTGCTGGAGGAGGCATAGATGAGACGGTGTACGCCGCAGTCTTTCTCAGCACTGAAGTCCTGTCTCTCAGCAAACTCCTGTCCGTATCGTCACATCCAGCGTCTCCTGACCCCACACACACACACACACACACACACACACACACACACACACACACACACACACACAACACAACTTCTTCAAAAACAACAGGTCATTAGGATTAGAACAGTAAATCTTTTCGTTTTTATTGATAATAAATCGCCAGAATGAGAATGCAAACTAAGAGCGACACTATTTGTGCATTTAGTGAAAATTGCTGCTTCCTCTATTGTGCGCGTAAACACACATCCTCTTGGACACAATCGGGCAATTATCGGCTCATAAAAACACTTTATGGGTGTGCATTTTAAAATATAACCTAAACTCACGACTGCAGTGTTTTTATGGTGCTTACACACATCTAGCTCATTGTTAAATGAGGATTTGTGTGCGTTTTGGGGCGGGGAAAATTATCACAAGTATTTGTTATGATATTTGTCAGCCAAAATAATGGTTTATCATTTAATTGTCATAAATAGGTCTGTTTTACTCAAATACATACAATAAATGTATACGGTGAAAGATGACTAGTTTTGTTTTAGGTATAGCATTAATATTATAGTATTTATTAAATCGCTTTTATTTATATACTTTAAAATGTTCACTTTAATTTTAGTTTAAATATTGATTTCAATTTAGTTGTTTTTGTCATTTTTAAATTATTATTAGTTTTAAATATTACATATTTTGAGTTAGCATTTAATCATATATTTTTATTTTATTTTAAGTTCAATTCAATTTTGTTATGTGCTTTTTTGTGTCATTTTCATAGTTTTTTTATATTATATTATTTATTAATATTTTGAATTAGCATTGAATTATTATTTTTTTAAATAAATTTGATCAGTTTTTAAATATTTCTACTTAGTTAATAAAAAAATTATTTAAGTTTAAGTTTAAATTTTTCACCTGATATTTACATTTTATTTCATTTCAATAACAAAAAAAAAAATTAATAGTTTTGGTTAACAATAACAACACAGCATTAAACAGCATAATTCACATACAGTGACAACATGTCCAAGTGTGCATTAAATCAGCTGTATTGTTTTTCCTGTAAAATAATAAATAAAATAAAAAGTTGAATTGTTTTTATATCATAGCCAAGACTTTGGAAACTTCTCCCGAGTCTTCTGAAAATATCTCTACGGTCTTTATTTGCTCTTTTATCATTACCAGTGTCTTCCATTTTGCCTCAGTAAATAAAACCAGCCTAATAATAATGCAGAAACAAAGGCACGTTTGACTGGTTCGATGAGCTTCCTCAGTCGAGTTTCTCAGTTCCTCACGCTCTGAATCCACGACAAAGGTTCTCTCACTTTGACACTTTACATGGCAGACCTTCATAAGGAGAAGTCCTGGATCCACAAGCTCTCAGTGTCATGGGAATCAAAAGACAAACCTAAAAACGCTCACAGCTTGCATTTATATATATATATAATTGTACAGAGATTTCCATATTTTATAGCATTTTAGAGCTGAGAAAAACCAGCAAAATGTCTATATTTTATCTCAGCTCTGTAAATAGCAGTTTTAAAAGGCCTTGTGTTTTGGGGTTTTGCACAAGCGTGGGAATCCTGAGTTATGGCATTTAATCTGTTTGTTTCAAACCAACAGTCATTAATAAACAGCGACAAGCACCAAATTTTAAAAGCAGGTAAAAAAACAACAACAACAAAAAAAAACTTTGCAAATGAAATTCATGAGGCGAAAAGCATAGATGATAAAATGCATAGAAACACAAACAACTAAAAATGCGCACACACTGACCTGATCTCCGGTCACACACTGCACACACACCGCACTCCTAAATCAGGCGAGTTCACATGACGCCTCAGATCACTGCAGGTCCTCTCTATCGGCTCACTTCATTTCCCTTTTTTCTCTACATGAATGCATGTGTGTGGCATTTATTGTGCAAGAAACAGGACATTCAGAGTCATCAAGCCTCATCAAGCCTCATCCAATTAGTTTGACAAAGATTACCTTGTTGTTTATTTGAAGTAGATGCATATTAACGTTGTAATTTCCCAGATTGATTTATTCCTTACTAGAACAAATAGTTAACGTTAATTATGTTAAATTATAAAAAAATATTAAAATTAATTATTAATAATTAAATAATTTGTAAAATTATTAAAAATGTTAGCACATTACAGGAGATAATCAAATCTGTATATGATTTACCATTTCAATTATAATTTGAGAAATCGCATGTTTTTTTATGGGATAATGGGTCAAAATATAAAGCCAGTATTTATTTGCTTGCAGAATAATTCTAATATGTGCATAAAAAGTGTTTATACTGTCCTCTTCTGGCAGAACGCTGTATCAAGACTGTCAAATATGATGAAAACCAAATGAACTTGGCCTATCTAGCCTTTATCCTGTTTGTATAGGATTTTTATGACACAGTTGTTCTACAAAATTTAGAAAAACGGTCACATTAAAAGCAGAATTCTGAGTAACTTCACCAGATAGAAACAAAAAGCCTTAGTGAACTAAAGATGAACTGAATTTGCATAGGAAATGATATTCCTACAGCTGTCAGTCAATGAACTTCCACGAGTCCTTTATTACTAGAGCAGAAATAAAATTAAATAAAATTAAATAAATGTGATGATACAGGCTATAAAATATACACTTTTAGATTTATGTATATAATTCATAAATGTAAGGGGGGAAAAAATAGCACAATGAATACTAGTTTTTTTATTTGATGCAAAGGTAATATAATACGAAGTATGTGTTATAAATGTTCATACATTAAAAAATGTTTTAAATGTATAAAACTTTGCAGGATTTACGATGCTAAATGGTTAAAACGTGTCATCACAGTGCTCGTTCCTGTCCAAAACTTCACTCGCTAACTTCCCTCCATCTCGTTCACTCGGAAGTACGTCATTGCTTACGTTGCATGAGTGCCCACTACTGGCAGAACCTTTGCAATAGGCTGAAAGCAACATGAAACTGTGCTGGAAGTATCACCAGGGGCTCTACACATGAACTCCAGCATCGAGAACATTGTTTGTGTACACTGAGTTCATGTGTAGAGCCTCTGGTGATACTTAGAGCAAAGTTTCATGTTGTGTCGAGCCTTCTTAGTGTTTTAAAAATAGCGATTTTGATGCTATCATAGTCGTGCCCCTAGCACTCCCATTCAAAAGGCAATTTGACCGAAAACGAAAATACGGTCAAACTTAAAAGTGGCGTTTCCATCCTAATTATGCTTTTAAACGAAAGTTTGCCTCGGGTAGATTCACAAAAAGAGCCTAGGTTGCATTTTGGCGCGAGTTACGCTTGAATTGGAACATGCTAAGCCCTTGATTTGGGGTTGATTTGTTAAGGGAAAATTTGACAAATGCTGTATATATTTCCCTATGTTGAAAACATTGCATTACAAAAAAAAAAAAAAAAAAAACACATACACACCATACACAAACAATTAACACACCATGCACACCATGAAACATATTTTTTAATTGACTTGATAACGGGTTAAGGTTAACAACCTTTTTTTTTTACTGTGTATTTGTATTTGATTTAACTATTTCACTACCTGCATGAATGGGCTGTCCTGACTTATTGATTAATTTATTAATTAAATGTTCTATTTATTGTGTATTGACATGATTAAAATCTTGCATTAAGGCCTGTTTCTATTTCATAATTCCACCTGTAATAGCAGTATTGAGTCTAATTAGTCGTTACTGCTTGAATCACCTAAAGAAGAAACATGAACTGGTTAACTGGAGTTTACTGGAAGTTTACTTTTCTTTTCTACAATACAATAAGTAGGCCTAACTTTATCGAGGTAAAAGTTTCCCCGCTGTCACCAGACGTAGCCTAGGTCTAGGAGTGGAGAGAAGAGTGACAAAATCACGGTAGGACTGTGCAAACAAAGTAGGCTATCTGTCTAGCATTGCCATGTCAGTGTATTGATTCATTGTCCCTTCATAGTTTGTAAGAGACATTTCAGGTTGGATGTATTTAATAAACTGAGCGAAGCCTATTCATCTGTTAATATGAAACGCGACTTGGCCATTGTAATTAAGGCTACAGCACATCTTGTACAACTTAAACCCTTGGTAGCTAGGTAACGATAAACAAACTGAAAGACCGCAATTCCTGATTTCGCTTTTGTTCACTAAACAAAGACTATGGAAATTAAACAAAGACTATGGAAATAAAACATCACTTTTCCGTCAAAAAACGTGTTGTAAAAAACATAACTTATTAGATTTAAGACCTAGGTTCGCTAGCTAATTTGTACTGCATATTGTCAATATTACATACTGCACCTTTAATCAAACAGCAGAGAAGGCCTGACGATTTTTGACTCGTCTTCACAGATAATACAAACACTTACGATGCTAATTAAAGGAAATGCCAAACCACAGACCTTGTGAATCCACAATAACCTGATACATGTGATGAAATCGACAGTAAAGACCTCTCACCAGGAACTGATCCTCGTCTGAGCTCCATCTCGACGTGTCCAGATCTCCTCCTGAATGCATTGCGTCTGAACTCCTCCACATCATACGCGCTCCTCTTCACCTTCTCAAACATCCCTCAGTCTTCACCCTAAACACACTCTTGCAATCCTCAGTGAAAGATGAGCAGTTGTTCAAACTCTCGTGTTGTGTTTGCAGCGCGCTTCAACCAACCCACACCAGAGAGAGTTCAACTCCACAACTCCACACAACTCCACCCCTCCAAACCTGAAGCGGGCACGAAGACTGCACGCAAGTGCACGTAAAAAGCACAATATACTTTTATTAAATTGCTATTTGCTATATTTACAACTCACTTCCGAACTTACCATTAAAACATTTCATCATATAAGATTTAAAAATAACTCTACGCCAACGTCATACTTTGTGACACATCTTTCCCTCACGGGTCAAAATGACCCGAAGCCCTAATATTATACTGTTTGCTTTTTTTTCCTCAGACAGCTTATTTTATTTCATTTTGATTTAAAAAAAAATATTTTTTAATGTTTATTATTAAATATTATATTTCATGCCTCTTGCCACTAGATGGCCTTATAGCTCTATATGGAGCAAATGAGCTGTTCCGCTGGGTCCTAAAGTCAGTTTTTCTTCAGCATGCATTCAGATACACATGTAGACATTATACATTTTTTTTTTTTTTTTCCTTTGGTTTCTTCCAGTTCTTCCAGTCTTACAGATTTGTTACTTTTTAAAATTTCAACCACAAAACTCCTCGAATCCATTAAAACATTTTTTTTTGTGTGTATTCGTGGTTCAAGTGCGAGGCCCCTCCGATAAACAAAATATTTTAGATTTAAAAAAAAATTATAGTTTCGGGTCAAA
>NC_138728.1:3075450-3190450 GCF_965113295.1 Leuciscus leuciscus
CTCCGGTGTGTTTAGTTGTTTGTGGAGCGGTGGCACTGAGGCATGAGGAGACTGCTGACTATCTACAAGAGACTGACAGATTAGTCCTTCCACTGCTAGCGGGACACGAGGAGCACACGCAGAACGCAGAACCCCGGCCCGATCCAAGCATGCTTTTCAATATGCATGTTTGTGAAAGGACAGTATGGGTAGGACTGGCACACACACTGCCGCTCAAAAGTTTGGGATCTGTACGTTTTTTTATGTTTTTAAAATAAGTCTCTTCTGCACAACAATGCTGCATTTATTTGATAAAAAAAAAAAAAATAAAAAAAAAAAATGGTGAAATATTATTACAATTAAAAAATGTGTGAAATATTAGTAAAGTGTAATTTATCAAAGCTGAATACAAAATATTCTATTTCAGATAAATGCTGTTCTTTTGAACTTTCTATTCATCAAAGAATCCTGAAACAAAAATTGTACACAACTGTTTTCAACATTAATAATAATAATGAATGTTTCTTGAGCATCAAATCATCATATTATACGGATTTCTGAAGGATCATGTGACACTGAAGACTGGAGAAATGAAGCTGAGAATTCAGCTTTAATCACAGGAATAAATTACATTTTAAAATATATTGAAATAGAAAAAAGTTATTTTAAATTGTCATAATATTTAACAATATTACTGTTTTTTTTTATTAATTTTTTTTATTAAATAAACGCAGTCTTGGTGAGCAGAAGAGATGTTTTTTGAATGAACGGCAGTGTACAACTGTACAAACTCCTTTGTTGTTACTGTCTGCATACCTGAGAATGTTACATGCATGCTTTGATTGATGATTATCCTTATATCATTTAAATATGATTATTATTGTAATACATTATTGTAATACAAAAAATGCAAGCCTTTACTTACCTCTCTATTGCATCATAATAGCATCAATGTCAAACATATTTCTAAAATGTCTGGTTTATAACTGGTCCAAGATGGTCAGATCTCTTACTTATCCACCGAAACCAGTTTGGACCAGTTTGGACCAGCGTAAACCAGCTAGAATCTACCATCTAAGCTAGTTATTAGATGCATTTCCCAATATCAAGATACAATGTTGCTTGTCCAATAACACTTACAGTACAAAAACAACTGTAATGAGAACGCAGACTCAAATCGATGCATTTATACCTGTTATTTACAGTATATACGAAGAATATACAACATTACAGTCCAGTTAACATCAGACATATACAGTGTTTTCCCGTATACACATGCATATGACAGCAGACAGGGACATTCGGTGACATGAATAACAGTCTGCCCTCAAAAAGTGTTGCGTTTGCACAAAGTGGCTGTTAGTTTACAGTAACACACAGTAGAAAACACACTCATCTACGACTCCAGTAGTGCAGATGGTCGCAGATGGACGTCATGAATGAGAGAAAACCAAAGAGATGCGGGAAGCGGGAAGCATTTGACAGGTTTCAGTCAAGATTTCTGGAGATGTGCAGCGGTGATGGCATGATCATGTGATCATGTGCATACGTGTGTGTGTGTGTGTGTGTGTGATTCAGGCCTCAGGTGCGCGGGTGCAACAGAGAGGAGGTCTCACAAGGTTTCTGTCCTGATTTTGAAAGACACGCTCCTAAAACTGCTCCACCTGATCACAGATCATTACATACTGTAAAGCCCTCGGTGTGAACCCGGACCAATGCCAATCAATTTCACCCATTTGACTTCTTAAATACAGGAAAATCAGCATAAACCACGCATTAAAATGAGCACGGATAGAGGAACAGATACTCTCTGATGCTTTTTAAAGATCGACCCCTACTTACTACTCACTGTTCCATCGACAAATCACAAATAGAAAGCTAAAGTAAAATTTACACTCAATTTCATGCAATACTGAGGCCTGTGTGAGCATTCATGAATTCAATGCTGAACTGGGTCATTCTACAAACACAGTGACATTTCCATTAAAATTATTTAATTTAATCTTTTTTCTTTCTTTCTTTTTTTTCTTTTTTAAATCAAACTCATGATTTAAATGTTAAAATTAAATGTTAATTAAAAAAGTTAATATTTCTCATTCAATATCAGGTCATAACAATTTTACTATAAGATGTCTTATATATATTGAATTATATTTTTACTAATATATATAAGTGCTCGATTAATTAATCGACTAGAGTCAAATCGATTAATAGTCATTAATCGCATCTAACATAAAAGTCTGTATGTATATGTATTATATATATATATATATATATGTTTGTGTGTATATATATATACACACACACACACACACACACATTTATATTACATATTAAACTTTTATGTTAGATGCAATTAATCGCGATTAATCGATTTGACTAATATATACATATATATATATATATATATACATATATATATATATATATATATATATATATATATATATATTAATAGGAACCAGAATTTTATTTTAAAAAAATTTTTTAGGAATAATATCAGCAATTGTAGAATGACCCACTTATTAAAAATAAATTTGAATAAATGTGTTTAGCTGAAACGAGCAGTTAAAATGGCATGCAGGGAAATCATGGCAGGGTCGAGTTGAGGGATTGATACCTGTCAAATGCTTTGAGCGCTGTGTGATGTTTTGTAGGTGTGTTTGGGTCTGATACGCGGCCCGTCACGTGACTACGATGAGCACACGAGATGTGTAATGCAGGGACACAGGCACCTCTCATTAAATACAGCAATATTTGGACAGAAAAGACAGATGTTTGGGCCCATGCATGTCCCTCTCTAAGTGCTTTTTGACACGCCATTTGGCAGCATGTTATTTGGCTCTGAGTTCTGGAGTATGGTGTTTTGCCAAAATATAAATGTGTACGGGGGGGGAAAACAACAGGGAGAGTGTTTAAAACGAATAAAAATGACGAGAGACGGAAGAACACTGACGGGACATGAGCACTGCATCTATTCTGCTGTAGATCATATGTGTTGTAAATAAATGGTATGATGTTAATGCCACCTTTACACAGCTGACGATGCATGATATTCCCTGAGAATTTAACAACATCACTTAACATACATTCAATGCAGTGTCACTATCGCATTTCTGTGAGCACATTATCTGAAGCAACTTCACATCTGACCCAGGCTCACTGTAAATTAAAATGGTGTCTTTTTATTTGTATAAATGTGACTCAACAGTTTTTGCACATTCACCATTACATTGGGCTGGGCCAATTTTATACTGTTCATCCACTGGATGGCACTGTGACAACACGAACTATGGCTATGTTTGGAATAGCATGCTGCAGTGTACAGTGTGTAACTAACATAAAACACCCAGATGAGCTACAGAAACACTGTATCCCACAATGCACTGCACCCCGACTTGACCTTCCATGAACTGTGATTTTTAACAATCTCCGCGACTGTCAAAAATGAAGTATTTTAACACAAACTTGAATTAAAAAATGCAATTTAGTTTTAGCATAACAACACTTTTTTTTTTCAATGTAACATTCCACCATTTTGAATATAGAGACAGGAAATAATTCAAATGGTTGTACATTACAGGCCAAAAGTTTGGACACATTACTATTTTTAATGTTTTTGAAAGAAGTTTCTTCTGCTCATCAAGCCTGCATTTATTTGATCAAAAATACAGGAAAAAATTTAATATTGTGATATATTATTACAATTTAAAATAATTGGTTTTCAATTTATTATACTTTAAATTATCATTTATTTCTGTGATGCAAAGCTGAATTTTCAGGATCATTACTCCAGTCTATCACATGATCCTTTAGAAATCATTCTAATATGATGATTCATTATCAAAGTTGGAAACAGTTCTGCTGCTTAATATTTTTTCATAACCTGTGATACTTTTTTAGGATACTTTGATGAATAAAAAGTAAAAAAATTAAAATAAAAATAAAAAAAAGAAGCAAATTTGTAAAAAATAGAAATCTTTTCTACACTACTGGTCAGTCATTTGGGGTCAGTCATTTTTTTTCTTTCTAAAATCAATTGATTTTGATTTTCTTTCTAAAATCAATACTTTTATTCAGCAAGGATGTGTTAAATTGATAAAAAGTGATAGTAGAGAAGATTGATATTATTAGAAAATATTTTTTTATTTTGAATAAATGCAGTTCTTTTTAACCTTTTATTCATCAAATATATTAGGCAGCAGAACTGTGTCCAACACTCATAATAAATCAGAATATTAGAATGATTTCTAAAGGATCATGTGATAGACTGGAGTAATGATCCTGAAAATTCAGCTTTGCATCACAGAAATAAATGATACTTTAAAGTATAATAAACTGAAAACCAATTCTTTTCAATTGTAATAATATATCACAATATTACTTTTTTTTTCTGTATTTTTTATCAAATAAATGCAGGCTTGATGAGCAGAAGAAACTTCTTTCAAAAACATTAAAAATAGTAATGTGTCCAAACTTTTGGCCTGTACTGTATGTAGTATAGACCTTATGCGCCAGAGAAACGAGGGCGCCGCCATCTTTAGAATATTGTCTTTGAACTTCCGTTTTTGCAGTCGCTCTGTATATTTCTATGGCGCTGCTGTCCAGGAGTAATTCGCTTTTGAAGTGGATTTACTAAATGTTTAAGTTAACGAAAGTTATCATGAGGACTGTAATGTTTAAAGCCGATGTCTCAACAAATGTCAGTCGACCGGGAAGATTTTAAAACGAGCCGTTCATTCATAAACACGCAAGATCGCTGTGAAAATACAGACCGGAAGTAAAAAGACAACGAGCGCAGCGCTGAAAAGGGGCGGAGCTACATAAGGGGCGGGGCTATATAAGGGGCGGAGCTACATAAGGTCTATAGAGTGAATAGAGTACAGTAGTGTTCCATTTAGAACATAGCCAGAATTTGAAAGTTAAGACGTAAAATAAATGCAAACTCATCATTTTAATTTGATAATTTAAAGATAATAACTAAATGATCAACTTAGTGAGCATAACTGATGATGTAGTGGCAGGTTTGCTGAAATGCACATGCATACTATTTTTTTTAAAACAGTAGGCATTGCACATCATATACTGCAGTACACTAGTGTTCCATTCCGAACATAGCCAGCTTTCTCAGATTATACACGACCGAAACTCAAATGATACTGAAATTGGCATTTCATATAAAAATCTTGTTGCTTAATTGACTCTCTTGTACGAACAAACAATGACACACAGGTTTTCAGTGTTCAAAAACCGTGACGATTACACACATTCACCCTGATACACGCCAACAACCCCAAACAAAAAGCCGATTCTGTCAATGTAACGTCCTGTAGGATCTGTCTCTGGGACGTGTACTCGAACGGTCCACGTGTTATCAGACTGGGACAGAACACAGCGTCCTGAGAACTGATCAACAGTCTCTTTTTGAAGAAGGCCGGGCCACTTGTGCTCCATTTAAATCCCTGAGTAAAAAAAGCCAAACATTCAAAACAGAAACCAGTGTGTCCTCCTCTCTGCGGCACCCGGTCAGTAGCGGGGATGCTGGGAACCGTAGTTTCTGGGAAACATAGGGGTGTAGGTGGACGAGGGGGGCGTGTAGCGAGACGTTGAGCGCTGGAAGTGGCTGGAAAGGGGGCGAGATTGGGACGAGCTCCACATTGAGCGGCGACTTGCCAAAAGGGGGGATCGGTAGGGCGAGGAAGGGGCGGAGCCTGGGGAATAGTGCGATTCGCTTGCATATCGACGGGCCAGGATTGAGCTGTGAGTTGGGAGTTGTGTGTAAGAGTGCGGGTCGACAACGTACGCCCGGACGCCCGTGGTCCAGTGGCGATACGGCGCGGTTGACGGTGTCCAGGAGGACGAGGACGATGCGGGTGAGGACGGGGCCTCCAGCGAGGGTGGGCTGTTTGGGGCGGGTGTAAAGTTGGGTGTCGTGGGCGACGTGATGGCGGCTGCTGCCGTAAGGATTTCGGTAATTGTCAAAGGGGTGTCGGGAAGGGGCGGGACTGGCGTTCCACTTACTTTAGGCGTGCTGGTCCTCAGCCGGGTGGTTTTTCCCATGCGGGGCCGGTGCGTCTGCTCTTGGTCGAACTCCAGGTCTTCCAGTTTCTGCGTGAGGGCCAGTTTTTGCTGGATGGCCATGCGGAGGAGAGAGTTTAACGTCTTTTTCTCGTCCTCCGCCGCCGCGAGTTGTCTCTGCATCTCGTCCAGCTGAGACACATACTCATCACACCTGGTCAGAGAGAAAGGAGGAAATCGTGATTGGCTTGCGTGTTAAATATTAGTAGTGTAGTATTGTAAAGTATTTCGGTGAATTGGTTTGTTCGGATGGTTCATTTAAATCAGGGGTGCCCAATCCTGCTCCTGCCGATCGACTGTCCTGCACAGTTCATCTCCAACCCTAATCAAACACGCCTGCCTTTAATTTTAAAGCGATCCTGAAGACGTTAATTGGTTGCTTCAGGTGTGTTTGATTAGGGTTGGAGATGAACTGTGCAGGACAGTCGATCGGCAGGAGCAGGATTGGGCACCCCTGATTTAAATGAACTGGTTGCGAACAAATTATTCGGTTGAGTTCGTGACTTAGTCTCTACATATGTCCTTTTGTAGTGAAATATTTAGCTTCTGCTGTTTATCACTGCGTTTTCTATCTTTATAGGCTGTATTTACTGCAAATATTACTGTTTTCATCCTAACCGAAATGCTCTGCAAATTATTATTTAAAATGTATATGTTAAACCTAAAAAGGACCTATTATGTCCCTTTTTACAAGATGTAATATAAGTCTCAGGTGTCCCCAGAAATGTGTCTGTGAAGTTTCAGCTCAAAATACTCCACAGATCATTAATTATACCATGTTGTAAATGGCCATTTTTGAGTTGAAGCAAAAACATGCAGTTTTAACGTATGTATCTTTAAATGCAAATGAGCTGCTGCTCCCCGCCCCCTTTTCCAGAATGGGGCGGAGCCTGTACAGCTCATGCCTCGGACACTAGAGTCTAGACTAAGTACTCTTTGCGCTTAAACTGTCTAAATTGTCCTTAAACTGTAAAATACACACAAAATGATGTCAAAACACAGTTATATCTGTCATTAATGTCTGTGAACGTAAGCAGCAGGGACAGAAAGCGCATGTGTATATTAGATCTGTGTATTAAGCAGTGTAATATACAGTACCTCCTGCTGTCAATATAAATCCAACAACAACAGAAAAACAGAAAATCACTCACTGCTCTTGACTGAGTAACTTTAGTGGCTTTAATAAGAATACATTTCTTACTTGAATGCTGCTGTTAAACGCTCTGGCGAGGAGATAAACATGACGGACTGTGTACAGAATGGGTTTTTACCACAATAAGGTGGTTGTGTACACACTGCGGACACATAAATATGTACAAAAACAATAGAGGGAAGGCATTGACGTCACTGTCCCGCGGGAACACACTCCCTCAGCCGGACTGAGTGGCAGAAGAGCTGCTGCCTGACTGGATTTAATAGGAGAAACTGCAAAAACACGAGTAAAACAAACGATTATCCGTTTAAACTAAAGGTTGGACTCGATATAGTGTTCATTACAACTTACCAAAGATCCAGTGATCATGGATATTGACATGCAGCCAGGAATCGTGTTTCCTGACATTTATTTGAGCCTGATTTCAACACCGGGGAAATACATAAAGCAAATTTGCCTGTGAACGCTTTATATAAAGGTCTAAATCCATGTGATCATTCATATCAATGTTATATACAGTACAGGCCAAAAGTTTGGACACATTACTGTTTTTAATGTTTTTGAAAGAAGTTTCTTCTGCTCATCAAGCCTGCATTTATTTGATCAAAAATACAGAAAAAAAAAATGTAATATTGTGATATATTATTACAATTTAAAATAATTGGTTTTCAATTTATTATACTTTAAATTATCATTTATTTCTGTGATGCAAAGCTGAATTTTCAGCATCATTACTCCAGTCTATCACATGATCCTTTAGAAATCATTCTAATATTCTGATTTATTATGAGTGTTGGACACAGTTCTGCTGCCTAATATATTTGATGAATAAAAGGTTAACAATAACTGCATTTATTCAAAATAAAAAAATATTTTCTAATAATATAAATCTTCTTTACTATCACTTTTTATAAATGTAACATATACTTGCTGAATAAAAGTATTGATTTATTTCAAAAAAAGAAAGAAAAAAAATTACTGACCCCAAATTACTGACCAGTCGTGTATATTGTTGTTACAAAATATTTCTATTTTTAAAACAATTGCTTCTCTTTTTTAAAAAAATTTAAATTTTTTTTTTAATTTTTATTCATCAAAGTATCCTAAAAAAGTATCACAGGTTATGAAAAAATATTAGGCAGCAAAACTGTTTCCAACTTTAATAATGAATCATCATATTAGAATGATTGCTAAAGGATCATGTGATAGACTGGAGTAATGATCCTGAAAATTCAGCTTTGCATCACAGAAATAAATGATATAGTAAAGTATAATAAATTGAAAACCAATTATTTTAAATTGTAATAATATATCACAATATTACCTTTTTTTTCTCTATTTTTGATCAAATAAATGCAGGCTTGATGAGCAGAAGAAACTTCTTTCAAAAACATTAAAAATAGTAATGTGTCCAAACTTTAGGCCTGTACTATATATCATATCGTCCAGCCCTAAAACTTGTATAGTTTTTTTGTCATCTAAAAACATTCTAATTATGCAGAGTATACGATGGTAAATATTTAATTTGATGAGTTGTCAATACAATATATAACAAAACAATATATAGGGTGTGATTTTACCCCGAAATTCGGCATATTAACACAAAATGATAACTGCAAATCCACCTTTTGCTGCTTGGGGTCCAGTTGTTTCTATGAATCACAGCGATCCATTTGCTTCCCAGTTCTGTAGCTTTCGGCAGTCTGTAAACATATACCTCAGGTTTCTTGTAAAATCTAGTTGTACAGTCAATCTCAAAGCGTGTGTTTTGTGTGTTTTTCGCGGCATTCACAATGCTCAGTCTTTTTGCCACTCAGTGTGTGCAACCGCAGTCACTCCAGTCGACGGTGACGTCACACGCACACCCTCTATATAAAAGCGAATTTTGTTATACATTATTATACTTCTTATTATAATATTTCTTCTCACCGCTTCATTATAGCAGAGAATGTCTAATAAGGGAGACGTTCCACTCTCAGTAAACTTCCGGCTTCTGAACTGGTTGCAGTTCCACTCTGGTTCCACATGAGGGCGCTCACAGGACGAGTGCAGAATGAATGGAGGTCTATGGCGCTATACCCCTCAAAATCCACTTTTCTCAGGATATAATTTTTTGTCTAGTAATTTGCATGTTGTATTCGAAAGGAGATGCAAAGAAATTACACATTGCTGAGTGTTAGATTTTTTAGAGTCACTTATTTGCTTTAAAAAGTCTTTTAAAATGTCAATGACGTCATACACATCGTACGACCAGAGATACTGCTTTACGACAATCCTTCAGTCGCGTTGGTGCTTTCGCGCTCTGCACTTTCTTTTCTCTCGAGGCATCGACAACACAGCTGACACAGGTAAACACACAACACAGCTGACACAGGTAAACACACGTGCTAGAAGAGTTTTTGTTTTGTTTGTTTCTGGTCCCGCTTCGTATGCCACGATGCCATCAAGCGGTATCTCTGGTCGTAATCAGTCCTTCACTGACCAATCAGCATTCATTAGCAGAATGCTAGCGTGTTATGGGCAACAACAACTCAACCTGTAAGAAATCGAAAGGACATAAGTACTTGTTCATTCAACTTTCGACCTACAGTATAACTTGCAAAACCTACAATCAAATCTGAGATTTCTCAACGGCAATCGGGTGAAAGAGACAAATTTAGCCGTCTAGCCCCATAGACTCCCATTCATTTTGCACTCATGGGCGATCGCCCCCAGTGGAACTCTGGTGGAACTACAACCAAAATTCGGTACAATAGGACTTAATAGGGAGTGGCCAGGCTCTCCGTAGACGGGCTCTGATTATAGTCAGTTTGGTTATAGTGTTATGGTGTGTTTTCTCACCGTGTGGCGAACATGGCTCTGAGGGAAGAGAAGGTGGCTGCATCTTCTTTCAGCGCCTTCAGCTCGTTCCTCAGCTTCATCATGGTCTCTGTCACCATGGTCTTCTCGTTCTCGTATTTACTCTTCAGGTTGGCCAGGGCCCCCTCAGCCGTCTGTGAAACACACGTGAGCATTACAACCAACATTGAGTCTGAAAAACTGGTTCTGCCAACAATAAGTTAATAAACCACTACTGATTTAATATAGACCACAGGCCCTATCTTGCACCCAGCGAAATAGACTTTGTACACCGACGCATGTATCATTCCTAGTTTGCACCCGACGCACAGCGGACTTTTCCCTCCACAGACGCATGCCGGTAAACTTGGGAATGAACTTGCGCTCCCGGGGGCGGTTCAGCGAAAAGAGGAGGCGTGTTTCGGCGCAAACGTTCCCTGGTGCTATTTTGCAGTTTCAGAAAACAATTCCGCCACTGACCAGGAAAAACCTAGTCTAAAGTCAGTGGCGCATGTTATTCATATGCTATTTTAAGGGCGCATGCTTGGCCATAATCAATGTAGCGTGTGCACAATGCACATACACTTTGCTTCTCTCATCTACACAGAAGCAGCAGTTTTCATTTTTGCAAATCATACATTTTTACAAGAAAAAATTTTACGACACGAGGGAAATCATTGTGGTGTCCATGAAGATGTGAAAAATAGGCATAAATCTAGCTTACACATTTACCCAAATTATTATACGCCTGTTTAACTGAAGCTTATTTGGGTGTTTTTTACGGCCCTGACGAGAACGTCGGTCTCCTCGGCTGTGAACCGCTCCTGGCGTGCGCCTGGCAAATCCGCCGTTATAATAGCAACCCGCCATGGAACAAGCGCGCCTACTCTTAAAGGGAATGTGAGATGACGCTCTGATTGGTTTATTTCACCTTACGCCCAAACCACACCTATGAATAATGATGCTACTTCAGACCAACCCATTTTAGATTTGCGTCGGGCGCAAGAGTCATTTATCCCGCCGGTATAATAGCAACAGCGCCCGAGACCCGCCCACAAAGTTACTTGTGTTTTGCGCTTGATACTTGCGTTTCAGATCGTTAAAATAGGGCCCCACATATATTATTCATTACGACCAATACCAAGGATGCAAGATTTAAAAATCCTAGATATAAAATCATGTTAATTTTGATTTATGGGATATATTTACCGAGTAATTGCTTTGATTTAGAAAGCCCACTTTAAGAATAATGGGTAAATATTTTCTTGAATTCATAATCTAACTCTTCTGAACTTCATTTAACATGAACTGTTCAATTCAAGTGAACGCTTGTCATTTGAGTAACTCAGAACTCCTGTTTTGCACATAGTAATGGATGTGGTAATCACTTTGCTGACCCATATAGCACAGCACTTTCTCTCTGGTGTGGGATCTATAAATCGTAATGTCCATTAATCATCTCTTGGCCTGGAAGGGTCATGCAACATGCTTTATATCACACAGAGGCCAACAAGGAGAAAGAAATGATGTGTCGGACAGAACAGTCCCTTTTCATCAACATTTCATTTTACTAGCTATTAATCAAGCGGCTCAGTCGGGGCGCACCAGTCCACCTGAAACGTCATGTTTACGACGTATCGGAGCTTTTGAGAAAGAACCAATCGCTAGATTTGCCGACGTTTGCCAGATTTAGCGGCATACAATTTTTGAAAGGTATTCAGTTTGGTTTGAGGCACTTGTGTAAGTGGGAATGAATCAAACCATAAAAGGTGAGGTGGTTGAGTTCAGTTCATTTCTGGGTCCTTTTAGAGCATTTGGGGTGTTTTATCAGCCCAAGACCACTTAAAAAGTGTAAAAACGCACAACGCGTTAAAAAAAAGAAACGCCCTTAAAACAAACTCTGATTGTTAAATCATTTGACAATCGAGTCAGATGGTCTATTCCTGTCTAAAGCACTATTTGGACAGGATTAGCTTTACAAGGGTAGATTTTTACCACAGGACGTCTGTAATATTAATGGCCAATTCGCACGGGATAAGAAATCTCAGTAAAACTTGCAGAAGTGGGAGAGTAACTCGATTTACACATCGCCGTCACCCTGTGTGTATTATGTTGCTTCCTGATATCACGTGCGCAAACACATATAACCTATATTTATATGTATAAATAAAACAGTTATGTCCGGTCGAACGATGTATTAATTAACTTCAGATTGGATTGTGTTGGTAATAGGCACTTACCTAACGCTAAAAGATGTTTCGTGCCTCTAACAAGTGCGTTCGATCTTCTTTCGGATCTGAATGGTGTGTGTGAAACACTGTGGAGTTTTGCCACAGACTCGTTCCAGCGACTAGAACGCAACTGATGCTTTTTCAAGCGCCTCTTTTACTCCATACTACTTTTAAAAAGGAAATGACGGAATATTTACGTACATATTTACAGCGGGTCTATTCACACGGGATTAGCATTACCTGAGGTCATTTTTCCAGACCTTTTTACTGAAGGTAAAAGTCGCCGTAATCTTTACTGATATTGTCCGTAATGATCACTGAGATGCACATTCAGACAGGACTAAAATCACAGAGAAGCTCTGGGTAATAATTACTTTACCCCACCTCTCCATGTTAAACTAATCCAGTCCGAATAGGGCTTAAGTGAACATTTCACAAGTTGCAAAGTGGGAAGATAGCGACCCATGTGGGAACGTAACAGTTGAGCTACACAGCAACATTTATGAGAAGTAAGTTGGCTAGAATAAGCTGCAAAGTGGACCAGATTTTATGCCAAAGTTACAAATCTTGATAAGCAAGACTACTGCAGCCGAAAGACAGAGACCCATGCAGAAATGTAGCAGTTTTAATAAGAAACATGGAAGCTACAAAGCAAATCTCAGTCAATGTAAGGACTCCCATGGTTCAATACTCTCAGGCCTCATGGCAATCAATAGGGTGCAGGGTAATAAATAGAGCTCATTAGCCTACCTGTTTGTTGGCTTTCAGCACAAGACGCAAGGTTGCGATCTGCTCCCTCTTTGTGCTCAGGAGGGACTTGAGTTTGAGAATCTCCTCCATGCAAGCCTCTTTGTCCTTATCCATTAGCGGGGCGAGTTCACTAGCGGCCGCTCTCTGGCGGGACAGCATGAGCGAGCGATCCACCGCCTTCTGCAAGTGCTTGATCTGATCGCGGATGATAGCGTTGAGATGGTGGATGTTAGTTGGTTCGCGGCGGAGATCGGATACCGTGGACGACTCGGGCGCTGGGGATGACGATGATGACGAGGAAGAGGCACTAACGACGGGCGAACCCAATGGCGTGCGGACCGGGCTCTGCTCAGCAGTGAGAGGTTCTTTGGATGGCGAGTCAGACGGGCTACGCGACTCAGCGGATGTTGCAGCATTAATTGCCGCTAAGCGGCGTGCGAGTCGCGGGGTCAAAAGCACCCGGTGGTCGTCCTGCCCCTTGAGGCCAGCGGTGGAAATGCGCGTCGGGGTCCTGCCCTGCCGGTAGTAGTCCAGCGTAACGCGGTTGGGTGTCTCGTTGTTGCACAGGCAGACGTGGTGGTAAAGTTGCGCCAACTCCTCGCTGAATGTCGCTAGCTCATCTTGGGCGGTTCCCAGAATCCCGTGCGTCTCTAACGCCGTGTTATTGGCTGCCTGCAGCTCGCGTTCCAGATTCACCGACTTCTCCCGGCCTTCCCTGCAACTGCGCTCAAGCTTCACCACTTGCATCTCGAGCGCCTGAAGCTGCACCTTCCCCTGTTCCTCGGCCCGCGCTCCCGCCTCCACGCACTCATTATATCTATCCTTCACCTCTTTAAGCTCCGCCTTCAGTCCGACCACCTCTGTCACGGCCACCCTGTACTTACACTGCAGCAACTCGAGACTCGGCCCCTCCTGGCCACCAGAGACGCACGTTGTCTCTTCTTCTTCGTCCTCCTTTTCCTCATTGTTTTCCTTGCGGCGGCGAAATTTTCGAAAGCGCTCGCCCAAGCGACTGGCCCTCTCGTGCTGCTCTGTTAGCGCCGCCTGCGTGTGGCGGAGCAAAGCCTGTGATTCTTGCAAGCTGATGAGCAAAGATGCTTTTTCCCGTTCCACCTGCGGCACAGAAACAAGCCAACTATTGAATTTACCCACTGGTCAGACTGGTTTAAACTGGTTAGTCCTGGGGCCGGTTTCACAAAGCTATTTTAGACCGGTCTATAGTCTTAGACAAGTCTAAAATGTGCTCATAGACTAGGCTAATGCAAGTTAGACCGTTTCACAAAAATAAAGACTGACTTAATTTAGACCAAAAAAATTAGACACCCCAGGCTAACTTAGGTCTAAGACTCTATGTTACCTTGGCAACCAGCAGTAACAATCAGTTACATTACAAACCGCCAAAAGAAAAGGGGAAAATGGCTCATAATTTAAACATGTCTTCTTGTTACTACATTCTCCGCTAAATTTCCCAAGTAAAATGTCCTTGTAACTGTTATACTCCTCCAACAAACACATATTTTCCGCTGGGGTAAACTGCACTGAGCGGTTGAATGCGCTTCCTCGATTCACCATGTTTTTTTATTTTTTATTTTTAAGTGTCTTAATTTACCCAGAATGCATTGCAGTGTAGTCCTACTTTAGATAGTCAGAGTCTTAAGGGCTTTGTGCAACGGTCTGATTTAGATGTCTATCTGATGACTATCTACTATATCTAAGCCATAGTCAAAGTCTATCTTTGTGAAACCGGCCCCTGTGGTCTAAATCAGTGCTTCTCAAACCTGTCCTGGGGACCACTGTACATTTTGGATGTCTCTCTTATCTGACACACCTGATTCAACTCACCAGCGGCTGATTTAGCTGAAAAAAATGATAGATATCACCATGCTTTCCACAGCTGATTAATCAAAGTACTTTAAGACAACTGTTTTGTATTACAAGTTTTATGAAATTTTATGGTTAAATATGGAAACGAGGCATTAACTTTTTAAATATGCACTTAATTGCATGCATTTCCAGAACGGAAATCTGAACATTGGATAAAAAAAAGTTTCAAAATTCTTGTTTCATTTTAAGGTAACCTTTTAGTGCTCATTTTTCAATGCATTCAATAATATGGTGCATTGAAGTCATGATAGAAAGATCGTATTTACGAGTTAAACAGCGCCACAATGTCGTAATTATCACTTGGGATTTTCTTTGAGACTCAGAGTTGAGGAATAATAGCGGACACAGTGGATGCAGCTTCAGTAGTTAATGGTTAATTTGTTGAAATGTAAAACTAGCCAAGTTGCATGTATAAAATATGATAGTATTATACAATTACGATAGAATATATAACAATTCAGTTGGCACTTGGCAGCACCTTCATAAATTGAATAAAAGCACAAAACCACATCAGATGCACATTATTTATTCATAATTCTTTAGAATTAGAGTTAAAAAAAACTGTATTTTTTGTAGAATAATATTATGCATCTTGCTCTGACTTTAGTGATTTGAACACACAACTTCCCGACTAGTAAATACAAACTAGTCCCAGCAGGACTTGAGTAGTTTGATCTTGGAAAAAAATGCTTTTGAATGAGAATATCTGAGCACATATTGAGAGCTCTTCTGAAACTCTAAAGGAGACAAGAACGAGATTACTGGGGTTTTTGTCTCAGGAAAAAAAAACATTTGAAAAGCAATTTCCGTTTAATCTCAAGAAACAACGGTGATATTAAAGTGATTTCCTTTTTGACTTTGATTTGCTATTATCTACTGGAATAATGATATTTACACTAGAAAGTGTTCCCTATGTCCATTTGTCACATTGAATTTAAGTCCACGTTTAATACATAGCCAGTGTTTAACATGGATGCAAAGTTCTTATGACTCAAATGAACTTGCACTATAAGAACAGTGACTCTTGTGATGGGAAGGATATAAATAAGCCAGTAGCATGGCCCATTAGTGCGAATGGGGGTCTCATATTTCATCCCAGACACTGCAGCATCCCTTTGTAAACAGAACAACGCCTAGACCAATGCAGCACTCGTTTCTCACTATTTAGGAACATGATTTTAAAATATTCAAAACACCTAATCAGACATAAACTACCAGTCAAAAGTTTTGGATTGGTGAGATTTTTAATGTTTTTAAAAGAAGTCTCTTCTGCTCACCAAGGCTGCATTTGTTTGATTAAAAATACAACAAAAAAATAATATTGTGAAATATTATTACAATTTAAAACAGCTTTTTTTCTATGTGAGTGTATAGTAAAGTGTAATTTATTCCAGTGATCATTTTCAGCATCATTACTCCAGTCTTCAGTGTCACATGATCCTTCAGAAATCACTCTAATATGATGATTTGATGCAGATAAAAACTTGATAAAAGAAATCAATACTTTAGTTAACTAAAGTTACATTAAAGACATTTATAATGTTACAAAAGATTCTATTTCAAATAAATGCTGTTCTTTATAACTTTCTATTCATCAAAGAATCCTAAAAAAAAAAAAAAATTCAACATTGATAATCATAATGAATGTTTTTTGAGCATCAAATCATCATATTAGAATGATTTGTGAAGGATCATGTGACACTGAAGACTGGAGTAATGATGCAGAAAACAGTTGCTTTAAATTTTCATAATATTTCACCATTTTTACTGTATTTTTATCAAATAAATGCAGACTTGGTGAACATATAAGAGACTTCTTTAAAAACCTTAAAAATCGTACCGATCCAAAACTTTTTGACAGGTTGTGTATATAAAATAAATATTAAAGAGGTAAATTGGCAACATAAAGCTTTGCTATATAAAAATGTATGAATATATGCTAACAGAAATGTTTATAGTGTAATGTTATGTGCACATGCCCCGCCCCTTCACACTGACCTGCTGAATCTGCTGTCTGAGTTTCAGGATCTCCGGGCCATTGAGCTCACTGAAGAGGTCAGGGGTCAAAATTTCACTCTTCCTCAAACCCGAAGACCTGAAATCTCCGTTCAGTCGGTTCAGCACCGATCCCGCAGCGCCCTGGAGCAGAAGCCCGTTGCACTTTCCACCGTCTTCACTGCTGGGCGATGTGGCGGCTGTCGGGGTCGCGCTGCCACTAGGTGGCGCCGAGCTAAAGGCGATCAGATGAGCGCAGCCTGAGCTGAAAGCCCCGTCGCACACGGTTAGATGTTGTGCTAATTCCTTACGCAAAATGTTCTTCTGCTCTCGCTCACTTTTCAGAGCATCCAAAGCCTCCTCCAATTGGCTCTCAGAGATGTCCTTCAGGCGCAGGGCGTCTTCTAATTGGCTGTTAAGCAGGGCTGTCTCCTCCTCCAGAACTTTGATTTCATGCTTCAGGCCTTCATACTCCACCTGAAAGATGAAGAATAACCATTTGCATTGATTCTGGAGATATATGATGAGACTGTTCCTACATAATCTGCCACAAACAATCATGATTAGGGATGTCCCGATCCGATCCACGTCATCGGTATCGTGCCGATACTGGCCCAGAACACTAGATCGGAGATTGGAGGGGAGAAAAAAAATATGATCCGATACCTATCCGACACAAACCATGGGGAAATCTAGCTTAAACCATCGCCTAAATGCTTGAATATTAGTGTGGCGAGCAGGACGAGGCCGAGCGAGGGCCGAGAGAGAGCGGCACGAGGCCGGTGGAGTGATTACTGATGAGTGACTCCTGCGCGACGCACCGGTCTCGTATCTCTCACGGAGGAGCGGAAGCATAAAGGAGGAGCGCAGCAGTGAAGAGCGAGAGAGGACAGGCCTGGAGTTATGTTGTGGTTTTTATGTTTTATTGTGTGACAGCAGTCGTCCGTGAGGGGCTGCTGTCTTTACTTTCCTTTTGTTGTTGATTTATTTGATGTCATTAAAGTCTTTAAATGTTCGCCCGGTTCCCGCCTCCTTCTTCTCCTCCCCACAGTTCGTTGTTATGGGAAGAAGGAGGCGGGAACCGGCGAACATTTAAAGACTTTAATGACATAAAATAAATGTGTGTGTGTGTGAGAGAGAGAGAGAGAGAGAGAGAGAGAGAGTACCTGTATTTTTATTTATTCATTTTATTAAATTTTTTGTAGTGTTTGAATAAAGGGTGGCAGTCTTTCATAATCAGCTGTTGTTGTGGACTATATACTGGAGAAGTATTTATCCTCCATTTGAGTGAGATGTTTTTAGGTGGCTAATTGAGCAAAGTGCTTCCATATATTTGATTATTATTAGTAGTATTAGTTCAAGAATAAAATAAATATATCGGATTGATATCGGTATCGGCAAATAGCCAAAGCTTCGGTATCGGAAGTGAAAAAGTGGTATCGGGACATCCCTAATCATGATGCATGAAGGTTTTGGCTTTATTATATTAATATAGTCAAACCAAAAATGATTCAGACACCATATATAATTTTTTTAAATATTTTTTACTAGTGGATGCAGGACACTATAGATAGGATAGCAAGGTGTCTGAATAAATTTTGGTTTGACTGTATGTATTAATGTATTTCAGATGGATGGGGAAAATAAAGTGGTTAGAGTAACAAAAATAGTAACATTGAGTCTTTCGACTGAATGCACATTGTGCATATCGTTGCATATAATGAAAGCATCTAGTTTTGTATCAATTAGTTTTGTATCGTTGTGTTTGGTCACGACATTATCGTCTTACATTATTACGTTTTCATTCTGAGAACATAAGAGCCCCTGAACCGACTGTTCTTCAGTTGAAATGCGTCCAGTGGCTCTAGATTGGGTACCAGAACCGTGTCAGTGTGAAGGGAGTAATTTTGTGTGTGTGTGTGTGTGTGTGTGTGTGTGTGTGTTTACCTGGTTCTGCTTAAGCGTGGATACCAGTTTCTGCAGCGAGATGTTCTCTTCCTCTAGTTCGGTGTAGTCTTGCAGTAATCTGGCCTCTCTGAATTTATACTCTCTGATCTCCTCTCTCATCCGGCTTCTCTGCAGATCTAACATCTCATAACTCTGAGAGACGAAGAGACGGAAACAGAGAAAGAGAGACCATTTAAAGGGCTAGTTCACCCAAAAATTAAAATGACCCCATGATTTACTCGCCCTCAAGCCATCCTCGGTGTATATGACTTTCTTCTTTCAGACGAATACAATCAGTTATATTAAAAAATGTCCAAGCTTTATAATGGCAGTGAATGGCCGTATATTTTTTGAAATCCATAAAAGTGCATCTATCCATGATGAAAGTGCTCCACACTGCTCTGGGGGGATAATAAAGGCCTTCTGAAGTGAAGCGATGCGTTGGTGTAAGAAAAATATCCATATTTATAACTTTATCAACTAAAATAACTATCAGACGGCAGACGGCCTATGCAAAGTCGACTTACGCCAAAAGAGTAACACATGACGATGTAGATGTAGGAGTAGCATAAGCTTTGTCGCCTCAAACAAACAGGGTTCGTCATTACGTTGTGCGTCAGGTCAAGTGTTACTCTTTTGCTGTGAATTGATGCGTCTGGCCGTCTGCCGGAAGCTAGTTATTTTAGTCGATAAAGTTTTAAATATGGATATTTTTCTCACACGAACGCATCGCTTCACTTCAGAAGGCCTTTATTAACCCCCCAGAGCAGTGTGGAGCAATGGCCGATCACTGCCTTTATAAAGCTTGGAAGAGCCAGGACATTTGTTAAAGGGGTGGTAAAACGCCTTTTTTCGAAGGCTTGATTGTGTTTGTGGGGTGCACTGTAACATGTGTTCATGCTTCGTTTTAAAAAATGTGCATTATTTTTCACATATTTAACCATTATTCTACACTGCTCTGTCCCTCCTTGTAAAAACGGTCGGATGATTTCCGCGTTCTATGAAGCCCCCCCCCCTTCAAAATACGCAATGGGCTCAGATTGGTTAGCTGGCCCAGTGTGTTGTGATTTGCTAACCGCCAAGTGCACGTTGTTCGGAAACGTCACGCCCCCTTATCTTTACCGGTAGTTTGTGCTTCAGTAAACAACGGCGTCAATATTGCCAGTTTGAGCCCGAATCAGACCCAGAGAATGTTAGTGGAGAGGATCGAGCAGAAACTGTTCAAGAACGACTGTTAAAGGACGTTTCAGAAAGGTATGTTTTTTAAGACTGCAGATCGCTATATGACACTGTTTCTTTTGTATATTTAGAACGATTGTAGCTAAATATCTGTCGCCTGAACTATTAATCCAATACGAACACTAAACATTGGCTATACAACAGTAGCCAAATCAAACACAAAACCATGTTTAGCATGCCTGTAGATAAACAAGCATGTAGATAAACAATACATAAGCTATAATCAAAGAATAATTTACACTGATCACATAAACGACAACAACCACGAACATTCCAAGTTCGCTGCGCTGGTGATATGTTTGTCGGATAAGTATGAATTAACGTTAGCATTTAACAAACTGGTTTGTGGAGCCAAACAGCGTTGTCCTTCGTTTACTTCCTTGCTACAACGTACAATTAACAATACGAACTATTACAGGAAAACACAACGACGAAAAATAAATCATACTTACAGGTTGTGGCCCGTAAACAGTTTCTGTTTTTAAAGTTGGAACTGCTCCATCTTTCAGGACTAGCCTTTGTGCGAATCCTTCATCGGAGGAGGGGTTTATGTATATATTGGGCTTAGTGATGTCAGCAAGCCCGCAGGAATGTCGTGTAGTCCCTACTGGCCGTTTTTTGTAGTTCTTAGAAATTGATTTCTTTAAAAGCAAATATCTCCCTTTGCTTTAAACTTTGAAAGTTGTAACTTTGCAGATGTTGTTTATGCTCAAACAGCAACATTACACACTAACTAAAGTTAGAAAAGTGAAATCGTGTTTTACCACCCCTTTAATATACCTCTGATTGTATTCGTCTGAAAGTACAATGTCAAAATCATGGGGTAATTTTCATTTTTGGGTGAACTAGCCCTTTAATAAAGGCACACCTGTCAAAAACGTAAGCACACATTCACAGGGAAACTTCTGCAATGTCAAACCCATAACTGATTAAACCCCTTCACACTCAAGTCTGAGCAAGTTTCCGACCTCTCTGAGTTCCTGTAGGATGGAGCCGAGTCTGTCGTTCTCGGCCTGTGTGCAGGACGCCTGTGATCTGCTGCTCTTCAGCTCGGCTTGCTGCTCCAGCAGGCGCCCCATGTAATACGCCTCCTTAGTGGCCGACTCCTGCAGCAACGTCTCCTCGTTGGTCTCCCCATCTTCAGCCACCTTCCTTTGAGTGGTGTACGCCTGGCTGAAGGCCTGAGGATGAGAGAGAAGACATGATAAACTTAAGTGCCCCTACTATGCTAGTTTAAAGGCTCCTAATTTTGTTTTGGAGTCTCCAACAATAGGGTTTACTGTGCAATTTTTTTTTTTCATTTCTCATAATATACATTGTAGCATCACCTCTTTTCTCACAGTTTCTGAAACGGCTTGATAAAGGATTCGGCCTCTAAACCCCGCCTTTCAGAGAGCCTTCTCTGCTCTGATTGGTCAGATGGCCCAGTCTGTTGTGATTGGTTTACTTTGCTCTCATTGGTCAGATGGCTCAGTCTGTTGTGATTGGTCTATTCTGCTCTGATTGGTCAGATGACCCAGTCTGTTGTGATTGGTGAATTCTGCTCTGATTGGTCAGATGACCCAGTCTGTTGTGATTGGTCGACTCTACTCTGATTGGTCAGATGACCCAGTATGTTGTGATTGGTCTACTCTGCTCTGATTGGTCAAATGGCCCAGTCTGTTGTGATTGGTCGATTCTGGTCTGATTGGTCAGATGGCTCAGTCTGTTGTGATTGGTTTACTTTGTTCTCACTGGTCAGATGACCCAGTCTGTTGTGATTGGTCTACTCTGCTCTGATTGGTCAGATGGCCCAGTCTGTTGTGATTGGTCAGATGACCCAGTCTGTTGTGATTGGTTTACTTTGCTCTCATTGGTCAGATGTCTCAGTCAGTTGTGATTGGTCTATTCTGCTCTGATTGGTCAGATGACCCAGTCTGTTGTGATTGGTCGATTCTGCTCTGATTGGTCAGATGGCCCAGTCTGTTGTGATTGGTTGACTCTCCTCTGATTGGTCCGATGATCCAGTCTGTTGTGATTGGTCTACTCTGCTCTGATTGGTCAGATGGCCCAGTCTATTGTGATTGGTCGATTCTGGTCTGATTGGTCAGATGTCCCAGTCTGTTGTGATTGGTCGATTCTGGTCTGATTGGTCAGATGTCCCAGTCTGTTGTGATTGGTCGATTCTGGTCTGATTGGTCAGATGGCTGAGTCTGTTGTGATTGGTCTACTCTGCTCTGATTGGTCAGATGGCCCAGTCTGTTGTGATTGGTCTACTCTGCTCTGATTGGTCGGCTGGCCCAGTCTGTTGTGATTGGTCTACTCTGCTCTGATTGGTCAGATGGCCCAGTCTGTTGTGATTGGTCTACTCTGCTCTGATTGGTCAGATGGCCCAGTCTGTTGTGATTGGTCTACTCTGGTCTGATTGGTCGGCTTGCCCAGTCTGTTGTGATTGGTCTACTCTGCTCTGATTGGTCAGATGGCCCAGTCTGTTGTGATTGGTCTACTCTGCTCTGATTGGTCAGATGGCCCAGTCAGTTGTGATTGGTCGACTCTGCTCTGATTGGTCAGATGGCCCAGTCTGTTGTGATTGGTCTACTCTGCTCTGATTGGTCAGATGACCCAGTCTGTTGTGATCAGTCTACTCTGCTCTGATTGGTCAGATGACCCAGTCTGTTGTGATTGGTCTACTCTGCTCTGATTGGTCAGATGACCCAGTCTGTTATGATTGGTCTACTCTGTGTGTGTTGGAAACCAAATACTTCTACTTATAGCATATACTTTAGATAGACAAGGTCCAAATTCAAAGTTTCCTTACTTAAAAAGTAGATCTTACTTTCAGTAGATCTGAAAGTAAAAATACAGCAGTTACAACACAGGCAAATGGATATGTCAGGGTTTTAATCAATGCTATTTCAGTATTACTATTATAGTAAAACATTTTTAAGTTAACTTAGCAATTTTATTTCTAATTTTAAATTTAGTCATTTAATTTTTATTCTTATTTTTTTTAAATATTAGTAGCCTATTTAGGTTTAATCATTTTTATTTCAGTCTTGGTTATAATTTATTTCAAATTAGTATTTTTATTAAACTTATTTTTGATACATTTCTAATTTTCATTTAGCCTAAGTTTTTCCATTTAACATTAATATTTATTTTATTTCAGCTTAATTTCAATTAACAAAAACATTTGAATAGTACTAGTTAAAATTAACGACAATAACCCTGGGTTTAATACCTGCAAAAACAGGCATCTACGACAAAAATTTCTATAAAAGAGAGGCTGTGAACTGCAGGAGAGACAGAATCTGTGACCTCGTAATGTGAGGTGAAGTTCAGCCAATATTGGCTATAATCTGGAAAGCGTGAGTGGAATAGATGACAATGGTGATCTCGCATAAGACAGAGAAAATCAATGCAGTGCTCAGCCAAGAGAAGCAGAAACTCAAGTGTGAAAAATCAATTGGGAGGTGTATAGGAGCTCAACGCTCCAGGTATGAGGGATGAGAGAATAAATAACAGACTTATGGAGCAGTGCATTATGGGACAGCATCGATAACAAACGGTTAATTACATGCATGATAGGAGGCAGAATGACCGTAGAATTTGCTGAATTTCCCCAGCTAACAGTGAGGGAACATTCTCAGAACTTTAAGTTATGAACAAACGTTTTTCTAGTAATGTTAATAAACGTTCTTTCAGAGTTACTTGGTCTGTTCTCAAAACGTTAGCAGTTAGCACGTTAACGTGGAGAAAATGTTTTAAGTTAGATGTTCGTCTAACATTTTCTAAACATTTCTACTTGTTTTGGAATGTTCAAAGAACATTCAAAAGTAACGTTCCCATGACGTTTGAAGAATGATCAAATTTAATGTTCTTAAAGGGGTGGTATAATGCCCTTTTCACACGATGTAAAATAAGTCTCTGATGTCCCCAGAGTGTGTGTGTGAAGTTTTAGCTCAAAATACCCCACAGATATTTTTATATAGCATGTTAAAATTGTCACTTTTTGAGGGTCCCTTTAAATGCAAATGAGCTGCTGCTCCCAGCACAGGGGGCGGAGCTTCAAGAGCTTGTGTTCTTTTACCTCACACAGACATGCACTGAAAATTTCAAAAACTTTTTGCCTTTTATGTTCAAACCGAAGTCGGACAAAGATGGAGAGACTCGAGAAGAAGTGACAACATGTAGAAGCAACAGGACATTTCTGAATGTTTAGTTGATGAATTTATGTAGCTTATGTGTGTAGTTATCTTCTAGTCATTGATTAGCATATTCTGTCTTGATAATCTATCAATTGTGTTCTGGGGGGCGGGGTTTATGTCAATTTTAGAGTTGGTGATGTCACTAACCCGGGAGGAATGTGGTGTAGTCTCTACCAGCCGTTTGTTGTAGTCCTTAAAAAACGATTTCTTTAAAAGCAAATATCTCCCTTTGCTTTGAACTTTGAGTGTTGTAACTTTGCAGATGTTGTTTACGCTCAAACAGCAACATTACACACTAACTAAAGTTAAAAAAGTGAAATCATAATCATAATTACATTTTTTTATCCGTTTTTTAAGTCGCTCACTGTAATGGAGAGAGAGCCGAATGAGTCTTGTGCGCTCGGAGGGAACTGTGTTCCTCCTGCATGGATGGAGACCGATGGACCCCTGAAAAACAGACGCCACTGGGCTTTTCCATTAAGCTGGAAATTCAATCAAACTCTCTCTCATGGTCAGTCAGTCCTGCTGTGCTGGGAAAACTCAGAAGAGTGAGATCAGAATTCTTGCGCTTGAACTCTTGAAGTAGTTTGTTAAGTCAAGCATCACTATTACTAATGCTCAAACCATTTGAACAAACCTCCAATTCTAGTTATTATACTTAAGAACCAGATTTTCCCAAATGAATGAAAACAATGAAAACTAAATGAAAACAATAATTTTTTACTGGTCAATTTTGAGATTTTTGGATATTTGTCTTCAATAACATGTCTTCTTTCAGACTTGTGGGGAAAAAAAGTCAGAAATACACATTTAGGTCTTTATTTTACTACACTTTGTCTGTTTGCGTCAGTAGATTTCTCATAAACTCAACAAAAGTTGGCGTTCTTAATGAACACGCTGCTCCGCGATCTCTGTCTGCTCCCTGTCATCACACACACCGCTGGAAAGCTCTCTCTCTCCTGTACAATGCTGTCGGATCCAAATATGGTCATTTCCTTTTTATCAGCAACCAATCGTGAAAGTAAAAGGGCTGAATGTGCAATCTCATTGGCTGATGATAAATCTTTAAAGCCCGTTTTCTCAAAATGACTTTTCTCTCATTCTCCAAGTCTGAAATCTCCACTTCAGTAGCAGCTATACACACCAAACCTCCCAGTCTTGTACCTAGTTATATTATGAAGACATTTACAGAGGGATTTGTAAATATATTATTCCTAGCCTGATTTATATAACATTTTATTCCAAAAAACATGGCGAAAATCATTTTTTTAAGGCTATTGACAGTATATTCTGATTTACAGGATAACAACAGTAGATATCCATAAAGCACTCAGTAATTTTTTCCCCATCTAATATGTGAACACAATGAAAAACTAACTTTTAACCTGGCTTTATCCAATACACAGATTTCGATATTTTTATATATGCAAATTAGCGCATATTTAATTAGATATTGCCTAATTTGCATATTTAAACATTAAATTACAGAAAACTTGTAATAACTTTGTTTCTCATCTTAATGTAGGTAATCAACTGGGAAAGTTTCATGGTTATACCTGCTAGTTAAACATTTTACCCTATTCACCTGTAGTGTCTCGCCTTATAGACATGATAATCATGTATTTTTGGAAAATTTAGTGTAACGATGAGTCCAGGACATGGAGGAGGGTAAAAGTTAGGCTAGTTAATTAGGAAACTAGAATGAACACAATGCAATAATAAAAATAATATAGTGTTATTACTAATCTGTAACACTTTAAAAAGTTAATGTATTAGCTAACATGACCTAACAATATATATATTTTTTTATTAATGTTAATGTTTAATAACTAAAATACTTCTACACAAATTTTTTATTTGAAATTGTAAGTTAAATTCACAGCTTTGGATGGAAACACAGATATAGATCAGAACATGACCAATGAAACATGATCCTGAGAAAAACTGAGAAAAACCGATTATTCTTTATGTATTCTGATGTAAGGATATTTTAAGGGGATGGTGATGGTTGCTCTCCTTCTGCTGTTATTGGATGATAATGACATCATTCATGCCGTGTAAGAATGAGTCAGCACTGGCAAGATCGGTCTGTTAAATGTAAGCAGGGATAGAGATATACATTGTTTTTTAATGTACCCCAGAGCCAACTATTTGCAACAACAAGCATTTTTCTATTTGCAAACAACAGTTTGTGGATAATATTTCTATGTGCAATAATATTTCATAATCATACTGAAGCATCGGAATCGTGATGATCACAAGCTGAGCTCTTCTGACTGGGTTTCTTTAATAAGCTTTACTCAATGTTCAAATGTTCGTTATAAAGACAACTGAAAGTGAATATTTAATGTTCATCGAAATAAAATATAAATATTACTCAAATTGAAATAAAACTGAAATAATAATAATACATTAATAAAACAAAATTATTAAAACTTTTCAACTTATTCAAACACAAATAAGTTAAATCAAAATATTAACAAATGCTATATACACAATACTAAGATAACACTGCGCAGTACACACTTATTTATAGGCAGTATTGGATGCAAACAGCCAGCATTTATACTTAGAAAACACATGTATGATATGATAATAAAGTCATTTACTTATATATATATAATATCACTACAGTAATTTATCATTAGTGTTAAGTATGATGAATCATACTTATTTATAATATTCATATAAATACACTTGGATGTATTATATACATGTGTAGAATTTATATATATTACTCATATTTAAATATAATTTAAATCATATTTGTTATCACAAGCATGATGACATCATCATGATGACATCACGATACCCCCACACACAATCTTTGTGTGATGATGACGTTTCTGGACATTCCAAAAGAATGGATTGTGTCAAGAGAAGTGAACTTCTACAGATCTATCCTGCTCACTGCATAAGTACCTCACACACACACACACACACACACACACACACACACACACACACACACACAGACAGGCGCACACACACAAACACACTCATGCGCACAGACACGCACTCCTACACACTCACACACACAAAATACACACATGGACTGTGGAAATCACCCAGGAGATTCTCTTTCACACAAAGACAAAGCTGACTCTCACACCAGCCCTCCCTCTCTCTTTGTCTCTCTCTCTCTCTCTCCTTCTGTTCAGACAGACACACCCCTCACACAGATCTCACTACCACAGCGCAGTATCTATCTATCTATCTATCTATCTATCTATCTATCTATCTATCTATCTATCTATCTATCTATCTATCTATCTATCTATCTATCTATCTATCTATCTATCCATCCATCCATCCATCCATCCATCCATCTATCTCTCTATCTACAGTATCCAACAGTCGGTTTTACAGCGGCTCATGTGAGAGACGGTAAGCTGAGCCTTATAATGTTCTGGAGAGCAGGTCCACACAGACACACGGATCGATATGAAGGCCCGCGGGCCGCAGTGAACCTTTATATGTGACCCGCTCTGCAGCAGAGCTCAGAAACACCTCGAAGTCGGTTTATTTCTGGACAGGAATCAGATCAGATGCTCCTGAAACCGGAACGATGTGAGATATGTGTGTGTATGTTGCACAGTGTTTGTGAGAGAAAGAGCTGGTGAAAGTGACGCCTCCGTGTCTGACATGGTGTTTTTTGTTGCATAATGCAAAATAATAATCGTTAATCCTTTTCCTAGTCTCATCTGCATACTGACAGCTTTGCCCTATCTTGCAAGTTTGTCTTGATAAATATATATATTAATAAAAAATTAACTAAATTAATTAGATTTTGATGAAAGAAAATGTTACTTTTTTATAAAGCAACATTAATAAAATACATTTTTAAGAAGCGTAAGCATATTTAACAAATATTTAAAATATATACATTAACATAAACATTATTATACATTATTTAAGTATATATTTTTTAATGTATATTGCATTACAGTATTGACACGTTTGAGAATTGAGAATTTACAACAACAACAAAAAAAAGGTAAATGTAAAATGCCTGGATGCATTTGGAGAGTATAAATGTGATAAATCGTCATGAAAATAGTCACAATTCCTAAAATAGGCTTAATTTTCTTTATGCAAGTTATGCAAGTTATGATTTTGAGGTTAAATATGGACATGTGACATTCAACCAGGAAGTGTTATCATGTGAATTATGCAGCGAATGTTTCTCTCAGCGTATTATCCAGCTTGACGTTCACGTGTTTTCCCTCTAAGTGCCAGAATCTGTCCGATCCATAATTCATAACTCGGAGCAGACATGTCTCCAAGCTCCGGCCCGAGCACTTCAGGAACTCGGCATGAACTCCAAAGAGATCCATCACTACTAGATCATTTCAAAAGATAAAGCAGAAGTCTTTGTTGTAAAGAACACAAAGTCATTTTCATCTTCATTTTTAACACTATATCATTTTCAAACCCACTTCATATCAATCATATGACGTCCCACTCCCACACAAGGTGGTTTGGCAGGTTATTATTCATATACTGAAATCTGAAATCATATTTGAGGAAAACATGCACACACATACTTGTTAAAGCGACGATGCAGCGAATGAGCTGCGCCAACTAATGCACTTCTGCATTTTTCATCTTTACTCCAGCGCTGATGTACATTACCACACATGCATCGCTGGAAACACTAAACCCAGTCAGAAACGAGGATTTTCTGATCCAAAAAAATGAATGTTCTTAAAGGGGTGGTATAATGCCCTTTTCACAAGATGTAAAATAAGTCTCTGATGTCCCCAGAGTGTGTATGTGAAGTTTTAGCTCAAAATACAGCACAGATATTTTTATATAGCATGTTAAAATTGTTTAATAGTTTTTGTGTCTGTCCCTTTAAATGCAAATGAGCTGCTGCTCCCGGCACTTGGGGCGGAGCTTCAAGAGCTCATGTCCTTTAACCTCACACAGACATGCACTGAAAATTTCAAAAACGTTTAGCCTTTTATGTTCAAACCGGAGTCAGACAATAGCCGTGTTTCCATTACCCTTAAAATTGCGCAAATTGAAATTGCGAATTGAAAATACGCCCAATGGAAACACGTCAATTTCGCAAAAACTCCCATTTATCGCAAAAAAGTTTTTACGCTTGCATGAGGAGGTTTTTCAGGCAATTCGAAAAAGGAATATTTCGCAAAACTCCAATGGAAACAGTTTTTGCGCATTTACAGGTCACCTGACGTAGATGATGCGGTGTGACTGGACAGAATACGAGACTGAGTTCTTTATTAAATTCATATAAGACAAAAGAATGACAGAAATACTGGATTCTAAACCTCAAAGAAATGCCACAATCAAGACCTCGAAGCAGAAATGAGTGAGAAACACCCAGAAACACCTCATATGTGCCGCTCACAGTATAAGGGTCTTTCCTTACCATTAATGCTTGGAAAACACACTTCCTACGTTTCCTTCCATTAATAATAATTATGTCTAGTGCGGTACGTGGCTGTGATATATATAAACTTACCAACGTCCGTCGCCATGATTTTTGGAATGACTTCTCGCGAGAGGAAAAAATGACGTTTTAGTCGCATAACATCGGTTATACCATGGTCTGGGTGAATACTTGATTCTGATTGGCTGCAGGGTGTCCATTAAAAAGTGATAGAGGACACCTAGTAAAGGAGTTCTGGTGAAACTGACTGTTTACCGTTCGAAATTAATAAATAAATGCGCTGGCTACATCAGCTGTGAGTAACCATAGCAACAGGCAGTCAACTGAAGGGTTCTACGAGCTGAGCGGACTATAAATATCTCCAGTTGCTAAATAAACCGTCAGGCGTAACCAGGGAAACCAAGTTATTGTTTGTAAAAACTTTAGATTTCTATTGTAAAACTAAATAAAAATATAAACTAATGTTTTAAAAATGTGTTATTTGGCAAGTGACCATGGTATAAGCGGGTTAATGCCCTTCGAGGTGTCCATTGTCAGGTATTAATGGACTTCGGCGGAGGTTCACGCCTCGCCGTCGTCCATTAATACCTGACTATGGACACCTCATCGGGCATTAACCCTTACTTAATGGAAACGCCGTCATTTTGCAATAAAATCGCAAATGTTTTGCGCAAATCTTTAATGAATTATTATTAATGCCTATTGATGGAGAGACTCGAGAAGAAGTGACAACATGTAGAATCAACAGGACATTTCTGAATGGTTAGTTGATGAATTTATGTAGCTTATGTGTAGTTATCTTCTAGTCACTGATTAGCATATTCTGTCTTGATAATCTATAAATCGTGTTCCGGGGGCGGGGTTTATGTAAATTTTAGGGTTAGTGATGTCACTAACCCGGGAGGAATGTGGTGTAGTCTCTACCAGCCGTTTGTTGTAGTCCTTAAAAAGCAATTTCTTTCAAATAAAATATCTCTGTTTGCTTTAAACTTTGAGCATCGTAACTTTGCAGATGTTGTTTATGCTCAAACAGCAACATTACACACTAACTAAAGTTAGAAAAGTGAAATCATAATCAACCACCCCTTTAAAGCATAATTACCACCAATCAGCACTCAGCAAATGCAGATCTATGACCTATGAGCAAATAAGAAACCATTTTACAGTTACCTTGATAATATAAGCCATTACAGCAATCAAACGTATTAAATAATCAAACTCATTCTTAATATATTTCTCATGGAAATGTACTGTAGAAGTGCAAACACTGCCGGTTTTCCCCCGGGGAATAAAATACAGCCTCAAATATCCCAAAGTGTTATCGCTCTGAGACAGACTCAATCCTCAAAGCCTTCGCAAGACTTACACTCTCAGTCGGGGGGGGGGAAAACACTCTCACGAGTCATCCTGAAGAATGGCTTTATATCTGAGATGGAGACGACACCAGACTGTCGAACATAAGAGTAAGTGACATCTGAGTCGGTTTTGCTTGTATTTGTGATATTTAAGGAACAACTGCTGCGCTTTAATTTGGCAGATTACAAGCCACAACAGAAACTGATACACATTCTGCCAATATTGCAAATGCAGGTTATGGGAAACAGCCAATAAACGGTCAATTTTGCTTGTTTATTAAGAAAGACTGTGGGAGATTCGCTCTGGATGATTGATAAAGGCAGAGGAATTCAAGTAAACAACTATAAAACAGCGTTTGAAATACTTATAATAGCCGTGATTGTAATGAATGGCTGATTGTAATGAATGGCTGATTGTAATGGGAATTCTTGGGACGGTCTCATTAGACTCCGGGACGCTTCTCGGCTCACGGGTTTGTGGGTTTGCCAAGGAAACACTAACAAAGACTTCGGGAAACAAGCTTTTGCAAAACAAAAAGCCAAACTGTATATAACTTTTGGTTACACTTTATTTGACAGTGTCCTTGTTACATATGTTACATGTACTTACCGTAGTAATAACATGCAACTAACCCTAAACCAAACCCTATAGTAAGTACATGTAGTTAATTAATGTTACTCAGTACTTAAATATATAATTACACTGTAACAGTAACACCTTAAAATAATGAAATTAAAATTAAAATAATAATTTGGTAACACTTTATTTTACAGTGTCTTTGTTACATATGTTACATGTACTTACCGTAGTAACAGTAAATTATGCATAATTACATGCAACTAATCCTCAACCTAATCCTACCCTAACCCTATAGTAAGTACATGTAGTTGCTTAATATTACTCAGTACTTAAATATATAATTACACTGTAACAATGACACCTTAAAATAGAGTGTAACCAATAATTTTAAGGTGATGTAATTACATTGTACTTACTCAAATAAGTACTGAGTAATATTAATGAACTACATGTACTTATTATAGAGTTTGGTTTAGGGTTAGTTACTTGTAATTATGCCTAATTTACTGTTATTACTATAGTAAGTACGTGTAGTAACGTGTAACTGTGTCACCTTAAAATAAAGGGTTACACTTTATTTTAAGGTGTCAGTATTACAGTGTAATTATACATGTAAGTACTGAGTAATAATAATTAACTACATGTACTTACTATAGGGTTAGAGTAGGATGAGGGTTTGGTTTAGGGTTAATTGCATGTAATTATGCATAATTTATGTGTAACATATGTAACAACGACACTGTAAAATAAAGTGTTACCAAATAAAGTGTTAACTAACTTTTTACTTTTTAATGTGATTGTTATTATATATATTTATCTCATCGTTTATCACAAATAATTTTTGTTTATAATTATATTTTTTGCTGTTTCCCAGTTTCACGTTATAGTAGCAGCCAATCTGAGCAGGGCGATGGGGAGTCGTGAATGTCAGAAATAGACATTTATGAATAATATATCAGCAGATGCCATCATCATCTGGCATGCCTCAGATTACCATTACTATTTCATACGCCCGGGAAAGACAGATAATTACCAATAAAATGCATATTACAAGAAATTATATCAGGAATAATGACAATATAAAATCGAAACATGAGCTGCTATATATATATATATATATGTATATGTGTGTGTGTGTGTGTGTGTGAGTGTGTGTGTGTGTGTGTGTGTGTGTGTGTGTGTGTTTACTTGCAGATAAAGCAACAATCCATCCAAGATGGTGGATAAAGGGAGAGAAATGCTGATAGTACATTTAAATGCTTACTTACAATTTACTTCTACTTCTATATTTCTTTCAATACTGAAAAGAATTTGAAAATATATATACGCTGTGTCTGAAAATGCTTCCCTACTATATAGTATGTGAAATACAGTACGCCAACAGAGTAATATGTGCGAATACCTAGTATTTGATAGACACTTTACTATCCTGAGGCCACAGGAGAGGGTTTATCGATGGCCTTTCTCCCAGTCCGCACAACTCTGGCACATTATCATATAGATGACACGGAAGAATATCACTAAATGCCAAATTTGTGTGACCAATTATTCCAGCGCAGACCTCTGATCTGTTAAACAACAATCAATACAGTTCATTAAGGTTTAATGGAGAACTGAAAGGGCCAATTCAGTCATCTATAACACCTCCAACACACACACACAACTAACAAAACTTCAAAAAATAATCATAAACCCATCACTCTAGAGTTTTGTTTCATGATTTTCTGTTGTCTTCAGGTTTTTTGAGGGGATCTCAATGACAGTCTTTGTACTCAAGTGCATATGGAGGACTCCTGAAGCACACATGCTCCTCAATCTTATTATCCGTGTGTGTTTGCTGGCAGTCGTCAGCCTGGGCTAACCTTCAGCGCAGTGAGTCCACTGCAGTCAGCAGGAGTATACGCTATACTGAGAAACTGGCTGTGAGAATATAGACGAGGAAGCAATATGGGATGAAAATGAATGTCCTTATGCATCAGTCGAGAACGTAATTTAGTGTGCGACTCTGAAACGTCCCGGGACACTCATGTTTACATCTGCTGTAAAACTAAATATCTTGCTTACGTGAATATTTTATGATAGCTGATGAGAATTAGTAGATCATTGGAACTAAATATTGCAAAGAAATTGTCTTGAGCTTATGCAGAACATCATTATATATTTATTAGTGCTGTCAAACTGATTAATCGCGATTAATCTAACATAAAAGTTTGTATATATGTGTATGTGTGTGTGTGTGTGTGTGTGTGTGTATGTATGTGTATACACATACAGGACATACTTGCTTTGCTTTTGTTTGTTTGCTTTGTTCATTTATTCATTACTGCTAGTGGTTATTTTCATGTAGTTAAAATAGTAGACATGGGAAAAAATGGTGACTGGCAATATATATACATACATAAATACATACTGTATATTCTACTTTCTATCATTTTCTGTTCAACACACATCTTGTATGTTATCACTGATTTTTGTTAAATATTCTATTCTATTCTGTTCTGTTCTGTTCTATTCTATTCTATTCTATTCTATTCTATTCTATTCTATTCTATTCTATTCTATTCTATTCCATAACATACCATTTCTTGGCAATGTTCTATTCCATATCATGACATGAGTTTTGGCAATATTCTATTCTACTTTGTTGTTCTCAATTGTATAAGATATTCTTCACCCAGCCTCCTTTTCATCATGGTTTTATAAATCATAAATATGAGGATGATGAAGTAAGTTTTGTTGGAAAATATCCATGAATGAAATAAACATAATCAATCAAAAAATCAATCAATCAATATAATTCTGTTCTGGTCTATAACACATATATGTTATCCCTGTTCTTACAAAATTTTGGAAATATTCCATTCCATTCTATTCTATTCTATTCTATAACATAACATTTCTTGGCAATGTTCTATCACCAGAGTTTTGGCAATATTCTATTCTACTTTGTTGTTCTCATTTGTAGGCTACTCTATATAATGTGTTCCGTTCTGGTCTAAAACACATAAAACCTCACCGGCCTGTTGTTTAAAGCGGCGCCCCAGTGAATAAGTGCAGAATAAGAGGAGAGAGAGGCGTGTGTACCTCCTGCAGATGCTCCAGCTCCAGTCTGAGGGACTCCTGCTCGGTCTCCAGATCCGCATACTGCTGTTTGAGGGTCTGGTTCTCCTCCAGCACCGCGAGCCCGCACTCCGCCGCCCGGACCTTCTCCCGGTTCGCCTCCGCAAGCTCGCGCGTCAGACGCTCCACCTCCGCCCGGTAATGATCCACCGACTCCCCGCATCCCCCCCCGCCTCCCCCGGCAGCCATCGGCCCGGCCCGTGCCCTCCACTGCGCTGGGTGGATGGATAGATGAACGGATGGATGGATGGACCTTACCCGAACCTCCAATACAAAGTCAATGATACGGACATATTATCAACCAAAAATATTAATGTAACCCTAAATCATTTCGAGTGAAAATCAAACATCGCGATCATAAAAAAAGGGGGGGCCTCGCTTTCTTTCTTCCTTTCTTTCTTCCTCCTCTTTTTCTGCTTGATCATGGGTGTTGGGACGCCATCATCACTAGGATGGAGAGAGAAGTGGCTCAACTCACTTCGGCTCTCCTCCCGCTGTGACGTCAGCCCATCTTGCTGCAGCCCTTCCCGACTCCCGATGCAAGCTTCCGGGAGCGCCCAGTCCCGTGACGTCATGCATATTCATAAGCTTTAAAAAAGGAAAAAAAGAAAAGAAAATTTGAAAACCAAGAAAAAAAATTCAAAATGTACATCTAATGGCATTTATATATACAAGTAAACAAGTATTAAGCAAGGCACGTATAAGTTAAATAAATAAATAACAATAATAAAAGAAAATTATATATATATATATATATATATAAGGAGGGGTCTTTTCATTCTTCTTTTAATAAACCGAGGTTTTTTATTATTCCAACAAATTTGCATATTCATAAACTCCTGCCGCCCTTTCCACATTTCCAGGTTTCTCAGAAGCGGAATTTATCATAGTTGGGTAAAGTTTCATAGCGGTGAATGAGAGACTACATTAAATATATTATTTGTGTTCCCATTTGCTCTAATAGGAGAAGAAAAACTCCACAACTTTAAAAAAAGAGGAAAAAAATAGAGAGAGAGATTGACAGCGGCAGTCAGAAGAGAGAAGAAACACCAAGCAGCGTTACCTATGTTTTTCTAGTTTGATGCAAATGTAATAAAATACAAAGTGTGTTATAAATATACGCATTTAAAAAAATAAGGGATAATGTAGAGCGAGGCGGTTGTTATAGCGAATACAACCCCGACAGCGGAGCTTGAATCAGCCTGAAGGGGTTGTATTCCATATAACAACCGCCTCGCTCTACATTATCCCGCTTATTACATGGCTAGGCTACCCACCAAATAAATTACTAATTTGACACAAAATATTGATTTAATAAGGAATTTATTGATTTTAAAACGATTGTATTGCTTCCGCTAAAGAAAATAGTCCGTTCCGTCTTTACGGTTAGAATCCTGCATCCATAGCAACGCTCTGTTTTTCATGGCAACGGTGTGTTATACTTCTACATTGGAATTCAACCAACCATGTAATAAATAATGATAACATATAGAAACTATAATATATATAAAAAACGCGTCTTCACAGTCTGTGAAAAACGTCCGTTGAGATCGCCAGCGCCCTTATTTGAATATTTATCTGCCTTTCAACCAACCAGGTAGGCGTATAGTGGGAAACGTCACATTACCTCATTAATATTCATAAACTCAGCGTTTGCCGTAGGATTATTTGTTTTTGATTTATCTGAAGAGTAAAGTCTCAAAAAATGTCACAAGAGGGCAGACGTCTCCTAAACATTGATAATCTTGCAGTACATTAATAAAACCCTGCATTCACAAATGTGCTGGTACTGGTAGTATTATTAATCACTGTTCACCATGGTAACGTTTTCTCCACAGAAATACCCGATCCAACATCGGGTTATCAGTCAGGAAATATTGATTAATCCTCTATTGACCAATTAAATACCGGGTTTTCTGCCGTAGTCAGAGGTGTGCTGATAAGACCGAGATAGTCTGGATGTCACGTCATTGCTGAGAGGCTGTAAACATAGATAAACACGAAGGTGAAAAGTTGAACATTTGGAAGAGTAAAGATGTCAAGGTAAGGCTACAGCAGTAAAAAATAAACGAGTGTGTGATGGTGCAATGCCTCGAGAGAGAAAGTCGTGAACGCACTACAACACAAAGGACATGAATCTCTAGTTCCTGCACTATTTTTGTGCCTATATTTTCTGTACCATAAAACATTAACAAAACCTTCTTCGCTCTCTGAAAAATCCCACAATGCACTGCAAAAACCAGGGAGAATCGATGATGAAAAGATTCATCTTGAACTCTGTCATGGAAACAATAAAACTTTAATTGAACAATTTGACAATCGATTTAAAAGGAATGTATGTATGAGATGTATAGCCACATTAGACCTGCGGTTTAGAAAATGGATGGATGGATGGATGATTCAGGCGCCATCTTTTGGTGAGACGCAAGGAATACATTTGGCGCTCAATTCTCACAGTGCATTATGGGTATTCTCTAGTCTTTGAGCGCAAATCGGTTGCACAGCACACTGGTGTATTGTGGGATTGAATGAGTGCACTCGATAATGTCCTCTTATGTTTTCAGACACCACTACAAATGGCTGTTCCCATAGTGCACTACTTAAGGGTATAGGGGGTGATTTTGAACACAGCCACTGGTCCCAAAGTGTGTAGTGAGCCATGGTTCTTACCAGTGCCCAGATTTGTATAGGCCTACGCTATGATGACTACTAATTCACTAGCTAGGGAGCTGATTGAGACGCACCCATGTTCTCCCTGATTTTGCTAACTTCCACCATTTTACACTCTTCAACTACGTAGTGATTTCCGATTCGCAAATGAATCATTCTTTTGAATCATCTGTCTGATTTTTTGGGGAACCAGTCAAATTATACAAGAGTACATTTAACCAAAATGTAAGGGGTGGGGGGAAACACAGAAAAACATATAGGCTACATTAAACAGCTGCATTTCCTTTAAATAGGTATAAATGACTTTTAATTGATTATTAAATTGTTTAATTCAGGTTTATACATGCTAGTTTCCATGACAGATTCAAGATACTACTAGAGCTGCCATTGCTAAGTCTCAAATAATTATTATCTAACTAACGCAAAGCGACAGCCCTTCCAGGGCTGAATACACTCACAAATTCACTCACTCCCTTTCATCCTTCAGTTCCTTAAGCGGACTGTATTAGTGGAGTAATAATAATAATAATGATAATAATATGTTACATTTATATAGCGCTTTTTCTGAGACCTCAAAGCGCTTGACATAGAAGGGGGGAATCTCCTCAACCACCACCAATGTGCAGCATCCACTTGGATGATGCGTCGGCAGCCATACTGCGCCAGAACGTTCACCACACACCAGCTTACTGGTGGAGAGGAGACAGTGATGAAGCCAATCAGTATATGGGGATGATTAGGAGGCCATGATCGACAGAGGTCAAGGGGCAAATTTGGCCAGGAGGCCTAGACACCCCTACTCTTTTTCGAAGGACATCCTGGGATTTTTAATGACCACAGAGATTCAGGACCTCGGTTTACCGTCTCATCCGAAGGACGGGTAATGTAGGGAATAGTGAATGAGGGTGATTTTGGAGTTGTGTTGTAAGGGCTGCTGCTTTTGCATAGTTTGTGCTTGCTGTTTAAAGGGATACTTCACCAATTAGCAATAAGCTTTGTATCAGTGGAAATAAACCTCAGATGACGCAAAAATCGTCATTTAGCTCATCAGAGGCTTTTCTGTCCAGAGGCGAGAGACTACAGCCAGTAGGAGGCGCTAGTCCCGCATGTGTTCAACCCGCCCATAGGGGGATCTCACCATAAAACGCCGTCTTTTCAGTTTCCAGTCGACTAGTAGCCTAGCTGTATCATTTCTCCCGACACTGCCCTCTGTAACCGGGAGGCGTGGCTTGGGAGTGGTAGGGCAGCGAAGCAAGTGCATTCTGGGAGTTGTAGTCTTTCATCAACATGAGCCAAAAATACATTTCCCGGCTTTTCTCAGTCTAGAAGGCACCAACTTCTAAAATAATCTCACATTTCTACTACATAAATGACCCAATTTAAATACACATTCATCTTTCCAGTGGTGAAATATCCCTTTAATAATTATTTGAAATTGAGCAAGCTGGCAGCCTAGTAGTAATGAAAACATTTATCTTGAACTCTGTCATTGAAACTATTTAACCTTAATTAAACAATTTGCACTTGATAACTTCCTTCCACTATGGTTTCGTACACTACAAATGGCTGTTCCCTCAAAACGTGATTTTGGACACGGCCCTGTTCTTTGAAACACCCTTTTGTTGTTTTTGCACTAGAATTGTTTCCTAGTCCTCCAGAACGACACCCTCCGGGTAAATGCGAACACACAAAATGATTGACAGTGAGAGTCAGTTTCTGATTGGCTAATAAAGTACGTGCTCGCCCCCTTTATCAGAAACTGATTTCTCTCCGCATCTATTCAGGTAGTAGGGATGTTTTAACATGACTTCGTTAAATTATTGCAATAAATGTCATCTTTACAATAAGACTCCCACAAATTTCACATAATGTAGCCTATGAAAATACATGTTTTATTTTTCAGCTTGTTTTGTTTTTGATTTTTTTTCCTCACAATTCTGACTGAAAAAAGTCTGAATTGTGAGTAAAAAATTGAAATTACCTTTTTTTTATTTCCAGGGCAGAAACAAGCTTCCATAACATGTGTAACTTATTCATGTACAAAAAATATTCCAGCTCAGATTGATCACACGCAACATGAATCAACATGTCATAAATTAAATCATGGCACACAAATTACATCCAACTCAAAGTCCAATAAGAAGATACATGTATTTTACAATTTTATGAGGCATGGTTGTGCTCGAGTTCATTATTCTGTAGGACACATTTGTTTTTATATGCACCACACAAATGTATTCATATACAGAACGCAAATAGACTTAGAAGTGATTTTAATTCTTCAGAACATTGTCTTATTAAAGTGCAATACATGAGCAGTATGTCAGAAACTATCAGGATTTGTGTACACTAGGAGTGCTTTTGTATGTTAAATTCTATTCAAGATTTTGTGAATTCTATCCTTCAAACCGAAAAACGTGTTCATAACGAATCAGCCCTGAGATTACTCTATAGGCTTGGGTTTGATTTCTGTTCAGCTTGTTTGCTGTTATCTGTCGTGTGTTTCCCTTCAGCGTTCACCCTGCAGTCACCCTTGCGTTTGCCCTCTCAACCCATCCTGACCTGCCTGTGAACTCAAATTAAGATAAGGCCCAACTTTATGGTTTAAGAGACAATAAACCAATTCAGTGATAATTAGACATTTCGACAACAAAATTCATTTATGGCACCATATCCATTCAAGTTTACAGTTTATCTCTTGGAGGGCGAATATAACATCATGATGCTGTTTAATAGAACACTTGTGATGAACAATTAGTTAAATACATATTTAAGTTGTTTAATTGAACCCAAACACATAATCTTAATGTTATAAACACACATTCTTCCAGTGGCGTAAATAGAACGTTTAGAAATAGAATAATGAAACGTTATTTAAACGTTGTTCATGGAATGTTTTTTCAGTTGGATTTTCTAACGTTTTTAAATGTTACTCTTTGTTTCAGAACATTCAGAGAATGTTTGAATGTAACATTCCAATAATGTTTGAAAAATTCTAAAATGGAATGTTTATAGAAAGTTCAAATAACCAACGTTTGAATAACATTTTAAAGCTGCAGTTTGTAGTTTTTCCTCTTTGTCGCCATCTCTGTTCGAAATCTGCAATTGCAGTTAATCGTGGAATTATCAACTTTACATGCATTGTGCCTCTGCTCGGCACAGCGCGGATGAATCCGATGTTTTGAGGAGAACGTGCGTCTGTCAGTCGCCGCCGGTGTGGATCCTGGCATTTGCAATCACAGATTCTACTTTTTGGAAGTATGACCAACATGAGAATTTTCACCGGAAAATGTCGTCTGAACAAGTAAGAAACATCCACTTTTGTTCTGATCAACTAAAGGGAAAAAAGCATTGCAGTAAATCGTGCCGATTAAATCTAACGGTCGCTTATCATATCACGTCAAACCGTGCAAATTATACTTTGTTCTCAAATTGTTAATGTTAACAACATCAGCATTGCGTGACTACATTTAATGCCCTTCCGATATTTATCCTTGTGTTCACATGGGCCGGTTACAGTCTCTTTTTTTCTGTAGCCACTCAGAAGTCCGAAGTCTTTTGCATTTTACAACGGGTGAATCTGCAGTTGTCACTGGTGACTGTCGTTTGAACCTTTCTGGATCCGCCATCAAATTGATAAGTTTATATCAATTGCCGTGAGAAAAGGCTATAAATCTCCACCTCCAGCATCCTCACACGCAATATAGCCGACTAGCCGGGACTCCTTCTTTATGTGGACAGATGTGATGTAATGACGTAATTTCCCATGGAAATCCACCAGTACCACTGGAGTTAAAAACATTATTATCAGCCAATATAATTCCCAATAACTTAATGGGAACATTGGCAAAACTTAGAGTATATTTTTGTTTGCTGAGTATAATGCCACTGGATGTGAACTTGAATTATAGATGTCATATTTGTCAGAAAACAGCATTGATTCACCTGAACTTTTCCTTTTGCCATTTTCTCAAGAATGAAATATGATCGTCTTCAGACCTCTGGGAATGAGATCTCATCTTTCATCTTCTGGAAATCTCTCAGTTCAGCTGGTGAGTGCTGTGTCACAAATGATAGGCCTATTATTAACTTAGTGGTTTTATCAGGGCTTTATTGTGATGAGATAAGGAAATTGATTTACAACTTGCACACGTTCATCACTTCACGTATGACTTCTTTTTTTAAATACATTTTATATACAAAAACACATAATACAGTCATGCTTATACACCAGTTGATATGATACAAGATATTAAATGTGCTTTTAATCCAAAAGGAAAGAATGGATCCAAAAAAGGCCTTGATCTTCATAACACTGAAGCTGAAAATGTCTCTTAAGTTGAGTGTGAATGGTGGCAGACCTATGAAAGGTCAAAAGTATGGACGTTGATATTCAGGAGAGCCAATGGGAGGACAGATTGACTCCGGGAACCAGAACTTCTGGTGAAAGATCCGACACTGGAATTGAAAAAAAGCCAATTAGAAATTTTAGCAACTTGCAAATTCATTTTTAGCGTAAAGTCACAATGAAACTGAAGTAGCGACTGATCTTTGTCCATATTGTGATGTACATTTGTGTATAACAGGATTATTGAAAAGGGAAAAAAAGTAGGGCGGGACTTAGTGCATTGGTTGTTGATTGGATGTTGAGATGTGGGCGTGGCACTCACAAGCAGAGGGGCGGAGTTTAAGCGCACCAAATGGTGAAGTCATACATCAGTTTGACGTTTTCACCAGAAGGTCTGGTTTTTATTACAAGGTCAAAACATTTGTTAAAAAAAGAAACAAAAGCACGGATATATAACATGCCTTCGCAAAATAGATATGGTGAATTATCATTTCATGTCGACTTTAAAATCCATCTTTTCATAAACAGTGTGGGATGTTAGTTCGATTTTACGCTAAAAGTGGCTGGAATTTAAATGGCTCTGAATTAAATATAAGTTTAATATCTCAAATCTGATGTCATCTAATAAATCCACTAATATTTGAGTCCGAGCTCTAACAAAACACCTGAATCAGCCAATCAAGACCTTCGGGTTCAAGTGTACAGAAAAAAAAAAACATTGCTTAATTAAAATGCCACACCATGTCTATACATTTTGTCCTAACCTAATTTGATTGTGTTCAATCTGCTTAAATATATGTAAAATTTAAGTTTACTTAATCCGTTTGTGTTGCATTAACTGAAACTGGGCGGTGCTTGTTAAGTTCCCAGCATGCTTTGCATTTGGCTGAATTAAGAGAGACTAAATGTTGAAATTAAGTGTTATTTGATGTGTTTTTGAGAAAATGAGAAAAGGGGAAGACTTGATAGTGTGTAATTGTGTTTAATGTTCAATTACATTGGGATTATTAGAACCATTTATTGTCACGATCGCTAGCGGAGAAATGGGTGGATCCAAATGCAGCAACACAGTACTCAGGGCAGTCCAAATCATCATCATCCATGCAAGCATCTAAGTTATAATAATCAGAATCGTAGTCGTCCATGCCAGTGTCGAAAACCATTTAATCCGTCAGAATAACAATAAAACAAAACAAGCAAGAACAAAAACGAGAACAGACTAGAAACAGACCTTAGTGTAGACGAGTGACATATAATAATGACTCCGTAACATGAACTAACACAAACAGGGTATATATGCACAGACACTAACAACATAATTGGGAACAGCAGGGAATAATCACCAGTGATGGGACCAACCAGGATTATGGGAAATGTGGTTCCAGGATGAATGGAAACAGGAAGGAAGGGACCCCTAGTGGACACCCAGTGGAAACACAACAGACACTGTGACATAACCCCCTCCTTACGGAGCGGCTACCAGACGCTCCATAATAGCAAACAAAACTCAACAAAAAGTCCAGGAGGGAGGTGGAACTGTGGGGGATCAGGGGGAGGGACGGAGGGCCAGGACCATGGGAGGGAATGAACACTGGGGGTGACAGTTCATCGGGCGGCCTGGGCGGAGACGACCCTTCAGGCGACCAGGGCGGAACAGATAGTCCATCAGGCGGTCTGGGCGGAGATGACCCTTCAGGAGGCCACGGCGGAGACTCTCCCTCGGGCGGCCAGGGCGGAGTAGATCGTGCAGGCAGCCAGGGCTGAGACGACCCCTCGGGCGGCCATGGCGGAGACGACCCCTCAGGTGGCCATGGCGGAGACGACCCCTCGGGTGGCCATGGCGGAGATGACCCCTCGGGCGGCCATGGCGGAGACGACCCCTCGGGCGGCCACGAAACAGGCACCGGCTCAGGAACAGACACCACCGGCTCAGGAACAGAGAACACCGGCTCAGGAACAGAGAATACCGGCTCAGACACCACCGGCTCAGGAACAGATACCACCGGCTCAGAAACAGACACCACCGGCTCAGGAACTGGCACCACCGGCTCAGGAACTGGAACAGACACCACTGGCTCAGACACCACTGGCTCAGGAATTGGAACAGACACCACTGGCTCAGGAACAGAAACCACCGGCTCAGGAACTGGCACCACCGACTCAGGCACTGGAACTGGCACCACCGACTCAGGCACTGGAACTGGCACCACCGGAACTGGCACCACCGGAACTGGCACCACCGGAACTGGCACCACCGGAACTGGCACCACCGGAACTGGCACCACCGGAACTGGCACCACCGGAACTGGCACCACCGGAACTGGCACCACCGGCTCAGGCACCACCGGCTCAGGCACCACCGGCTCAGGCACTGGAACTGGCACCACCGGCTCAGGCACTGGAACTGGCACCACCGGCTCAGGCACTGGAACTGGCACCACCGGCTCAGGCACTGGAACTGGCACCACCGGCTCAGGCACTGGAACTGGCACCACCGGCTCAGGAACAGGAACAGGCACCACCGGCTCAGGAACAGGAACAGACACCACCGGCTCAGGCTCAGGAACAGACACCACCGGCTCAGGCTCAGGAACAGACACCACCGGCTCAGGCTCAGGAACAGACACCACCGGCTCAGGAACAGACACAGGCTCGACGGCGGCCATCTTGTCAGGGGACACAGGCTCGGCAGGCGTGACGTGAACAGGCTCGGCGGCGGCCATCTTGTCCGAAGACACAGGCTCGGCAGGCATGACGTGAACAGGCTCGGCGGCGGCCATCTTGTCCGAAGACACAGGCTCGGCAGGCGTGACGTGAACAGGCTCGGCGGCGGCCATCTTGTCCGAAGACACAGGCTCGGCAGGCGTGACGTGAACAGGCTCGGCGGCGGCCATCTTGTCCGAAGACACAGGCTCAGCAGGCATGACGTGAACAGGCTCGGCGGCGGCCATCTTGTCGGAAGACACAGGCTCGGCAGACGTGACGTGAACACTCTCGGCGGCGACCATCTTGTCCGAAGACCCAGGCTCGGTAGGCGTGCTGTGCTTCCTCCACGCATGCAGTACCGCCACTGCATAGAAGAGGAAGACCGCTCTCTTGGTCGTGGCAGGACTGATGGTGGGCGGCTCCGAGATGATCTCAGGGATGACAGCGAGCTGCTCGGAGGGGGCGGCCTCCGGGACCACCGGAACTGGGACCACCGGACTCGGGACCACCGGAACAGGGACCACCGGAACAGGGACCACCGGAACAGGGACCACCGGAACAGGGACCACCGGAGAGGTCATTGAGGAGGCCTTTCTCTTCCTCCTCCGTCTCCGGACCACCGGAACTGGGACCACCGGAACGGGAACCACCGGAACAGGGACCACCGGAACTCGGACCACCGGAACTGGGACCACCGGAACTGGGACCACCGGAACTGTCACAGAGGAAGTCTTCCTCCTCCTCCGTCGTCCCTTCTGGCGAGGTGCAGGTTCAGGACGGGACAGGACCCGCGGCGAAGGGTGTTCTGGGCCGCGTATCACTGAACCATGGTCGAAGGAAGACTGAAGTAGAGGCTGGGTCCGGGGCTCACCTCTAGTACTTCCTCCTCTGCGAGCTCCACGGGTCCCCGAAAATCGGGCCAACCGCTCTCCTCTAAAAGACTCTCTGTCGTCGAACGAAAGGTCTTTAGGAACCCTGAGCGTCATGGCCTCCTCCCTTTGACGGACCACAAATGCAAAAGCCTGCAAAATGTTCATGCTGCTGGATCCATTTTGTGACGGAGTCATTCTGTCACGATCGCTAGCGGAGAAATGGGTGGATCCAAATGCAGCAACACAGTACTCAGGGCAGTCCAAATCATCATCATCCATGCAAGCATCTAAGTTATAATAATCAGAATCGTAGTCGTCCATGCCAGTGTCGAAAACCATTTAATCCGTCAGAATAACAATAAAACAAAACAAGCAAGAACAAAAACGAGAACAGACTAGAAACAGACCTTAGTGTAGACGAGTGACATATAATAATGACTCCGTAACATGAACTAACACAAACAGGGTATATATGCACAGACACTAACAACATAATTGGGAACAGCAGGGAATAATCACCAGTGATGGGACCAACCAGGATTATGGGAAATGTGGTTCCAGGATGAATGGAAACAGGAAGGAAGGGACCCCTAGTGGACACCCAGTGGAAACACAACAGACACTGTGACATTTATAAGGTTGTGGACTTATAATGCTACGTTTAACTACTCTGGCTGAAGGAGAATGTAACTCTTAGCATTTAAGTGCTATTGCTAGCTAATAGCTAGCTATAGCCTAATCTATCAATTCAATTGTGTGACACCAACGATAAAGTCTAATTGGATGAATGAATATATGAATACCTGAATCATATCAGGGAGCCTTTTATAATTCACCTTGAGACTACTTAATTGGGTAATTTAGTTGAAGTTACATAAACAAATTAAGTTCGTTTAACTTAATCGATTCATGTGGAACCGATGTACACTATTAAATCATGTAAATCCAACACACCATTTTTTTCAGGATTTTTATTACAAATATTAGCTAAATTAAAGTTATTTAGTTAACTTTGTTCATAAAGTTAAAGGTAAGTTATTTATGCTATCTTTTTGCTTTTTCTCTCTTGGGACATCAGTAATTTGGCTCATGGATGGATGTGAATGAAAGTATTTACCGGGACGTAGAGGACGGGAGGCAGGAGGTGGTGAGTGTGTTTTGCATCTCTCAACACTGCTAACGGTCTGTGCGCGGCTTTAGCTTCACTGCGCCTCCACTTCGCCCGCCGGTTCTGGAACCAGATCTAAACAAATATGATAAACAACTATTTTCATATTACACTCTAACAAATCGCTCTTTGGCTGAACGTGATTCAATCATGGACCGTGGTACAAGTAAACCCCAAAAGAATCAAACTAACTCGAATCAATAATGTCCATCTAACTTGAAAGAGTAGTTTTAGTTTAATTTATCATCATCATCATCATATTCTTTATTCAGGACATACATAAAAAATGGTCCATAGCACTATACAAACACATAGTAAAAATATACAAAAAATGACTACAACAGTCAAAATTCCACAATACACAAAAAGAGTGTTCAAATATTAGCATATAGACTAAAACTTTTTGTATTTTGTAAACTAATCAACTTAATTTAATGCTTCTGGTTTAGTCCTGTGATTTAAATAACAACAAACTAAATATAACTTTTCTTTACACACTTCGTTAGTCCAGAAGTTATGCTGGTTTCATCCAGAGTACTACCATAGTGTTTGCTTATTAAAGCAATTCAGATTTTTGTTAGCCGGTTTTTAACAATTTTAAAGTAAAGTAAAGTAAAATAACACTTTATTTCAACATTTACTCTCCCAGTTCAGCCCCCTTTTGCAAAGCATGATGGGAAGTGGAAGTCCCGTTTGATTGGGTTACTTGATTGAAACATGTTATTTCAAAAAATAAAATCAAGTTAAGTCAAAGAGTAACTGTTTCAAGTCAGTTTAACATGAACCAATCAAATCTGAACCAGAAACCAATGGTGTTATATCAAAATAAATAGTTTAATAACAGCACATGACACACACACACTTTATTCATATCCACTTAATATCCATACTATGTATATTATATTATTATTATATTATAGCTGAAATTATAGTGTTAAGTACAATATTTTATGTAGACTCTTAAAAGTATATACAACATACATACTTAAATTGTTTATAGCCTATATAAAGGTACAAATACTGACATGGTAAATATTATATTAATTATATAATATTATATTGTTATATTATATTAGATTAAATTGTTATATTATATGATATTATAGTATTATATTAATTAGATTAGATTAGATTGTTATATTATATTATATTAATTATATTATGAATTATATTAGATTAGATTGTTATATTATATTACATTAAATTGTTATATTATATCATATTATAGTATTATATTAATTATATTAGATTAGATTGTTATATTATATTATATTATATTATATTATATTATATTATATTATATTATATTATATTATATTATATTATTCATAGCTCAATATATGTACTTTGATATCAATTTGTTTATCGCGCCACAGAACTACTGAGACAAATCCAAAAAGCTAAAAGATGATTAAAATAAAGATTAATTTGTGTTGAGTTACAGCAAATAAAATGATACATTTCTTCCTCATATGCATACTAAGATCTCCATATCTCAACGAAAGGAAGCACTGGTCGGGATTATTGTGTGTGTTCTCGGCTGTGTCGGATGGCGTACCTGTACTCGTCCCTCCGAGAGCTGTGTTCGACAGGCGAGCCGGTCTCTGGTGTGGACGTCGGGATAGTGTGTTTCCTGGAAGACTCTCTCCAGCTCCTCCAGCTGGGACACTGTGAATGTGGTCCGCACCCGTCTGTGACCGGACCCGCGAGCTGCACCATCACAAAGGTATTCAGAAAAGTGTTGCAAATCCTCTTATTGGGTGTATATTTTTCGGTTACACTTTATTTGGTAACACTTTATTTTATAGTGTCCTTGTTACATGTTACATGTACTTACCATAGTAACAGTAAATTATGCATAATTACATGCAACTAACCCTCAACCAAATCCTACTCTAACCCTATAGTAAGTACATGTAGTTGCTTAATATTACTCAGTACTTAAATGTATAGTTACACTGTAACAGTGACACCTTAAAAGAAAGTGTAACCCTTTATTTTGTTACATGTTACATGTACTTATCATAGTAACAGTAAATTATGCATAATTACATGCAACTAACCCTCAATCAAATCCTAATCCTACCCTAACCCTATAGTAAGTACATGTAGTTAAATAATATTACTCAGTAGTTAAATATATAATTACACTGTAACAATGACACACTGTATTTTAAGGTGTAATTGTTACAGTGTAATTATATATTTAAGTACTGAGTAATATTGAGCAACTACATGTACTTACTATAGGGTTAGAGTAGGATTAGGGTTTGGTTGAGGGTTAGTTGCATGTAATTATGCATAATTTACTGTTATTACTATGGTAAGTACATGTAACATATGTAACAAGGACACTGTAAACTAAAATGTTACTTATTTTTCTTATACACAAGCTATACGCATAATATCAGTTGACAATAATAATAAAAAAGACACCTGTGCATTGGATGATTTCAGGAGCGTCCGGCTTTGTCTGTGTACATCCAGATGTTTTAAGTGTCTTGTCTGTTCTGTCAGGTCGGACTGTCAAACTGGAAGGTTTTTTCAGTATTTCCTCGATGGAGTGTGACAGAAACTTTGAGCTGTTTGTGGATGTCCTGCTCTCCGTGTGTTTCTCCAGCTCCACATCAACTAATTGCATCGTGCTGTCGTCTTCAGCGTCCCAGATCGACTTGATCTTCTCCAGCTTTCCCATGTAACTAGTTGTCCAGTAGTTGCTTTCCCAGTGTCCACTGTGAGACGTCTGATATGATTGAAGCATTCATAGGAGGAGTGTAACAAAACTCCTCAGTCATAAATGCTCCACCTCTATATGTTACACATATATCCAAACCATCCAAAACTGCTCGGGATATTTTCAAACTGCATGCCTTTTATAGATTTGCTAACAATGCAACATGGGTTGGTGTGGTGCATTATAATTGCTTGATATGTATATTAAAAGAGCATTTATTTATATAAATTATGACAGCAATTTCTACTTAAACCGTGTCTTTTTTGCCAAAGCAGTTGCACAGATGTAATGTAAGCATATTTGACATAGACAATAACGCCACCAAGTGGTCAGCTGTAGGTTAACTTTGTTTTAAAGTTGTTGTTGCAACTGTAGCCAGACTCAGCCAATGCAGTTTAAACCTTTGATCACATGCATTTTATTTAAAGGTATAGCGGAGGATCTTTCCGAATTTAGATAAGACCCACCCTCTCCACTTTTTGAATAAGTTTGATTGATTCACCAGAATGATTGACAATCAGGAGGACCAATAGTATAGGTTATCCACCCGGAAGTAAAAAAATCCTCCGCTATACCTCTAAAGGGATATTTCACTGCTGGAAAGATGAATGTGTATTTAAATTGGGCCATTTATGTAGAAATTATTTTAGAAGTTGGTGCCTTCTAGACTAAGAAAAGCCAGAAAATGTATTTTTGGCTCATGTGGATGAAAGACTACAACTCCCAGAATGCACTTGCTTCGCTGCCACAGAAACCGAAAATTCTCGGGACAGCAGCATGTGTCCAAATTTCAATCTTAACCGTTCTATTTCATCAGAAACGATCTGAAAACAGGGCTTTAAGTGTAAAATACCAAACTTGTCCTTTAATGCTAATCGGTGAAGTATCCCTTTAAAAGCCCGCCCACCAAAGACACAGCCAATCCGATACAGTAAAATGAAAACTGGAGTTGGTTTTTAGTTCATGTATGTTGACTTTTCAGGCCATCTATACTACTAGTGTACTCCTAAAAGATGATTTAGCAGAAATGTATATGTGTTTAAATAAAAAATGTCTTATTGTACAAATTGACTAAAAATATTGATTGGACATATGAAGATTGAAAGATATGAACACCATTCCATTGGTTAATTACAGGTATATATATATATATAATTTTATATATCACTGAAATCTGAATATATCGTCAATCTAATTTACTTGCACAGACAAAAAAAATAACATTTTTATGACCAATATTCAGCATTTGCACTGGCCATTTGGACATTTTTGCTACTCTACCTTTAAGTCACCCATATGTACATATCATACTTATCTCTTTCTTTGTATGGGAAGTTAGTATCAGCATTGAGTATTGATGTTTAAACTGTTTATGTTTATAATTGATGTTTAAAGTGGTGTGAGAATAATGCTCTTGTCATTAATACGAGTAAAACTGAGGAGATTGTATTTGGCTCTGCATCTGATATAATGCCTGTTTTTATTCATAAGGAGAAAATCTGATTGGTTAAGACATATAAATAAGGAGTGATTATAGACGATATGTTATCTTGGAAAGATCACATTGATACTCTCTGTAAAAAAACAAAGCAGAGAATTTACTTTCTTCGTCGTCTTAGGTCATTTGGAGTAAGAAAACAGATTCTTCTGTTGTTCTTTAGGTCTGTGATAATGAGTATACTGCAATACTGTCTGCAACTCTAATAGTCTGTTATGCTAAAAACAAAGTTGTCAAATCAGTAAAAAATGTGCTCAAAGATTGTAGGTCAGCCTCTTGAGAAGCTTTATGATTCAGCCTATCATAACAATTTGCTAAGGCTAATAATATAGCTTCTAACCCTATGCATATCCTGCATAATGAGTTTGAACTACTACCATCAAAGCGGAAGGTATAGAGTCCCCAGATTTAACAATGTGAGGCTGAAACACTCTTTTGTGCACCAGGCTATCTTAGCGTTGAACAAAAACACTTAATCAGAAATCAAGAGTATTTTGAAGGTGTTGTAGATGCATAAGTGTTGTATTGAATGCATAATATGTGAGGTTTAAGTGTATGTCGATGTAGAATGTATGTTGGATGTTGTAAACATAGACACTGTTATGCAAGAAAAAATGTCAGACTTGTCTGACAATAAAGTATAAAAGTAAAGTAAAGTAAACATGGAAGACGAGCGATGTTTAGCAGTTTAGTTTCAGCAAATTGTACTTTCAGTGAGTTTGGGTGGACTGGGAAGTAACTTTTCAGTCCTGTTCTCCATATATATCAGTATCTCCGTCCCACCCTGGTAGCGGGAGCAGAGTACAGTAGGGTGAAAGTCAGCGTAGATGCTATTCATCCTGAGCTGAATAATTCACTAACACAAAACTATTCATCCACACACAGATCTAAATAAAAGTCTACAGGCTCCAGACGTCCTTCATGGATGACTCGAGGGAGACATTCATCTATATTTGATCACGTTTTCGTCCGTGACTGATGTGTCTCTGGCTAAATCTGTGCGTTTATTCACATTTCCTGAAGCACTTGAAAGTCTTTTCCCCCCCGGAGACACTAGATGGCAGCCTAAGACATCAAAAGCAGCGTGTTTTATGTAAATACATCTCTCACGAGTAATTTGAATGTGTGTAGAGATGCGTAGCACTGTTATGTGAACACTTTTATAATTCTACATCATGGGAAAATAGAAAAGCATTACATATATAAAGTAAATTAAAGCAATAAGACTATAGGGAGGCAGAAAACATTAATATTCACACCTTAATCAGAACAAAATCAAACTGCTATTGATATGAATAAGGAATATGGCTCGTATTATAGATCTTAGCTGACTTAGCACCAATTTTGTTATTTATTTATGTATAATATATTTATTACTTTTTTTAATAGCTGGTTACACTTTTATTTTAAGGTGACGTAGTACTGACTCAAATAAGTACTGAATAATATTAATTAACTATGTACTTATTATAGAGTTTAGGGTACAAGAGTTTACTTGTAATTATGAATAATTTACTGTTATAGTAAGTAGGCCTACATGTAGAAACGTGTGACTGCATCACCTTAAAATAAAGTGTTACCTTATAGTTTTATATTCAACTTTAACATGGGCATTGTATAAGCCATTCCAAGCATATTTAGCATGCTATACTAAATGGATTATTCTTTTCTTTTCCGCTTTTGTTTCTCTCTCTTCTCTCGGGCGTCTGCTACTCCTCTGACAGTCGACCTTTTCTCCCCTAGTCTCCGCTGTAATCTGTCTCTGAGAGGCAGGAGTTGTGCCAGATAGCTTTATTTCTGCAGTCTGAGGCAGCAAATGGATTACACATTCAATTAACACACAAGCCATCCTGCGCTCGCAGCCTCACGGCCAATTTACGTCAACAACACGACGCGTCTTAACAACACCGACGTTCATTTACTTCATTTACAGCTGCAGTTATGACCTGCGATCCCTCACACTGATAAGCACAGATACTCATTGATATATAGGCTATTTATGTATGTATTATTAATCAGCCCACAGATCCCCTGCAGTACCGTCATGTGCCCCTAGGGGTCTCCAAACCTCCTGTTTAAAACTGGCTAATAAAAGTGAGACAGTCTCACACCTGTTCACTCTGAGCCTGAATGAAACGGCATACTGTACACTGTTTAGTGTGTGTTTAGTATTTGAAGCAGTAATACAGTATGCATATGCAACGGCAAACATTTAAAACTGTTGTCACATGACACAATATTGACTGTTTAAATCAGAAAGTTGCATAAAAGGTGCATTTTTAATCTTTTTGCAGTTGTAATTTTATATAGCCTATATATAAAAATCATAACCTTTGGCAACCTGATCAAATAACCACTCAAATAGGAAGTTTTTCATTTTTAACATTCTAAATATTTAAAAATAAATATATAATTTTTTTTATAAATATCTAAAAAATATTTTTTATAATTAAAAAAGATTGTTGAAACAGTTTTCACTCAGAGATTGCTAGTAAATTTAAGAACTAATGGCAAGTAACACAGTGAATTAAGCATGACATTTTAAAGTAGAAAGACTGAAATAGTATTTTTACTATTTTTTTATTTTTAAAACATTTATACATTTTTTTTATTTTATTTTTACACAGTATAAGTCATTATTTTATCGTATAAGTCATTTGTCACACTAGAAATTGGATATTATATTCCATTGTGCATGCAGAAGACCATCTGTAATTTCCATGCATGCAGAACATTTGCACAATATACTGTGCAGTGCATATTGCAATAAAAGTTGTATACTAGAATGCTTTCCCAATGTCGCTCGTTGCCTACGGTGTGTGTGTTTCAGTGCTACTGGTTGATTTACACAGAGCTGTCACTGCCTTGAGGCTCTTCTCCTAGCAGTCGGCATGCTGATTCGCAGACCACTGAAGGTCGAGCTCAAACTCGGCTCCGGAGCGAAGGCTTTGGCACAGTCTGATGGCACTGCATCTTCCAGGTGAAAGGCATTTGAGTGAGCGCATTTCATGCAACATTAAAGAGACTGCAATCAGTCCAAAGTGCACAAAGTTCCTTCAGGAACAGGTTTGAAGGAAAAGTTCTTTTGAGTTCTCTCATAGTCAAATTATAGCTTTGTGTGATGAACAGAGTCATTACTTACTGATAGATATGATACTTTGATGGTGCTTTTTGTCATTTTTTATTTATATATTATATATATATATATATATTATTTTTTTTATTTTTTTTTATATGATCTGTCCCTTTAAATGTGTTACATCATCAGAATGTACTTCTACTGTATATGGAGGACATACACCCGACTGTTCAGTATGCATCGTTCTCTACATGCCTGTATCTATTTTTGACTATCCTTCACTCGCCTAAAGGTTATATGACTGCATGTGTGTAACTCAAAACAGGCCAGAGCTCTTGTCTGCTATAGACCCGTCTCATTATTCCCTTTGCTAATTGTCCTGTCCTGTTCTGTCTCAGTTTTCCCTCGAATCTTAATCTGGGAAAAGGCACTGCAGTGTCATTGTGCATTCTGTTCACAGTTCACAGAGGGAAGCTCGCTGTGGTGTAGACTAGTGAAGTTCGGTGGTGTGAAATGAAAATGCTGTATCATGTTATACTCTTCATGTTTTCTGTTGGATTAACATTCATTATTACACGTATTTGCATGCAAAGACACAGCAGCCATTCAAATCACTGCAAAGGAACACCATGGCAACCGCTTAGAACACCCATAGAAACCCTGGCAACCACCCACAACTACATAGCAACATCTTGGTAACCACTGTAGCAACTGCATAGCAACATGTTAAAATCACTAAGAACATGTTCGCAACCACATAGTAGCATGTTATTAATCACCCAGCTCACCATAGCAACCGTATAACAACACCCTGACAACCACCCACAACACACTAGCAACTACAGTGAAATACCAGGGTCTCAACCTGGAACAACCTAACAACCACATAGCAACCACCTACAACCACATAGCAACTCCTTGGCAACCACCTAGAACACTGTTGCAACTGCATAGCAACATGGTCAAATCACTAAGAACATTTTCGCAACCACATAGTAGCATGTTATCAGTCACCCAGCTCACCATAGCAACCATAACCATGGCAACCATAACCATGGCAACCATGGGGATATTTAATCTAATTTTATCAATCAATAAATTCCTCTTGAAACAAACTTTGTTGTATTATTTTAATTTAATACTGTGAAGCTGCTTTGATACAATCTGTATTGTGAAAAGCGCTATACAAATAAACTTGACTATGACTATGACTATAACAACCATATAACAACACCCTGACAATTACCCACAACACACTAGCAACCACAGAGGAATTCAAACCACACTAAAACATTCTCACAACCACATAGAAACCCTGGCAACGACCTACAACCGCATAGCAACTACATAGCAACACCTTGGCAACCACCTAGAACACTGTTGCAACTTCATAGCAACACCTTGGCAACCACCTAGAACACTGTTGCAACACACTTAAATCACTAAGAACTGGCTGGTAGTTTTAGCTGTGTCATCGAAATTGGAATAGAGGAATTGTGACTTTTAACTGGTATCTAAAATGTTGGTGTCATAACTGCATAAACGGCAGGTGTGCCAAAAAGTGAGTTTTAGGCCCTGCGTATATATCATCTCATATTTCAGTGCTGTGATCACATTCCATGACAGGAATGAGAAGGAGCCTCCAGCAATAATCATTCACGATTGTGTTTTTTCAAGCGTCATTACCCATCACTGTACATGTAAATATGACAGCGGCTGCAGTGCAACATGGATCCGATGAGATGTTTCCGTTAACGAGAAGCCTCATTGGTTCCTCGACTCACTGTTAGGATAGAGACAGAACCGCACGCAAGAATCCTTTATGACTTTGGTGACTTTCTCAGTAAACTGGATTTATGTGTGTTGTAAAATTACTTTAGGACAAACGTCTGTCATTCCAGCTCTACTTCGTGACTCTGGTGCCCCACACCTTTATGAGGTCGGATCATAGAAACACGATTCCTCTTGTTCTTTTCATAAAAATTTGTTGGCATAAATTGACATTCACAGGACAGCGGTCAACCTGGACCATTTATAAACACTGTGCTGCAAATGTGGCTCATTGATGACAACTGTGTATGTTACCAGACTGGCTGCATTTACTTATTAACACTTATTCAGCAACTTATTTTGGTGGAAGATTCCTATTTATTTATTTAAAAATAAATTCAAAATAAATTCCTATTTAGATATATATATGGCTGAATAATTTTTTTTATAAAAATGGTAGGATATACAAAATACTTATTCAGATAAATATAAAAATATTAATAAATAAAACTTTTTTTTAAATGAAAAATGTTTAATTTAAATTATTATTTTATATATATATATATATATATAATCATTTAAATGAAAAAAAAAGTATGATCATTTTTTTAAAATATTAATACAATTTTTTTTATAAAAAATGTGTAATTTAAATGATTATATTTATATATTTAAAATAAATGAAAAAATAATGTTTATTTATTAATATTTTTATATATATCCGAATAAGTATTTTGTATATCTTAGCATTTTTATTTATTTATTTATTAATTGATTAAAATGTATATATTTTTTTAATTGTAATTGTATTTATATTACATATTTCATATATTTATTTTATTCTAATTGTATTTTGAAATGTCGTCTATATATGGCCAGTAGCAAAAACAACCTGTTTAATTTTTAGGGTGAGAATTAGACAATATAAAATATGAATATAAAAACAAATTACACGTACTTTTGCTACAAGAAACCTTGACTGACATTTTAAGAAGAATTTAGGAATTGAAGTAGTCTTATTGCTTTAATTTACAGTTAAATATGTAATGCTTTTCTATTTTTTCATGATGTAGAAGTAGAATTATAAAAGTGTTCACATAACATCTCTATTGAATTAAACCCTCTATACTGTTTGAGCTCGAGGAATGAGCGTCAGCATCGATGACTCTAGAATCTAAACCCACGAGCTGCCCGGGTGAAGTTAGAGAGTGTATTTGATGGAGTCAGACCCAGCGGACTCCTCTGTCCTGAAGCAGAACACACACTCGCGTTCAGACATGAGTGACAGTACAGAGGAGAGCGCTGTCAGGTCAGATTTACACCGGCTGCTTTACACTCTCTGATCTGAGACAGACACTGTTTTGGGGTCCATTAACCCTGAAATGAAATCAGCGTCAAGTAAATCACCGCTCCTCCTCCGTCTGGAGACGGATGAAGCTTGAGCTCTCCAGCTTGAGGATGGAGGAAGTACAAACTCAAAGCTGAGAGATTATCAGCACACACTAATACTCTCAGTCAGTAAAATCAATGTTTTTTTTACTCCAATTACACCCCTATATAGTCCAAGACGACATTCAGAGACTGTTCCACTACTGCTGTTAGCTTTATTCATTACCGCATACTAGTGTCAATAATAGATTTTAATTATAAATATGATGAAAGGTATTATTTAAAAATATGAATAAATTAATAATAAATTCTTCAGTAGAACAAGTTGTTGAGGGGACAGGCGCTTTTATTTAGGCTATTTATGTACTTATTTATTTATATTGTTTTAAAGGTAAAATAACTTTTTATTTATTAATTGAAATACATACATATTCTAAATTATATATATGTATATGAAACCACAAGGCAATCCATTAGCAATCACCAGAGAATATGGTTCTTGATATGAAGAGGATTGTTTGCGGAGCATAAAATGCAAATATTTTTTGAAATTGTACATTAAACTGCATCTCGGATTGAAACAGGATATAACGTTAATGGCACATTATAAAGACAAACCTTTTTTCTTTTAAAAATGCGCCTTAAATCATTCACAGTAAGATCATATAAGATGTCAATTTTGATTTCATGTCGACTTTAATCTCCAAAGAATCATATAGCGAACTCAAACGTCCTACAATATGAATATATATATGTATATATAGTGTACAGTATATGTGACCCTGGACCACAAAACCTGTCACATGGGTCAATTTTTTACATCATCTGTAATCTGAATAAATAAGCTTTCCATTGATGTATGGTTTTGTTAGGATAGGACAATATTTGGTCGAGATACAACTATTGAACATCTGGAATCTGAGGGAGCAAAAAAATCGAAACATTGAGAAAATCTCCTTTAAAGTTGTGCATTTATGTTCGCGATTGTGCTGCATTCACTCACAAAAATACATGTTTTATATATTTACGGTAGGAAATTGACAAAATATCTTAATGGAACATGATCTTTACTTAATATCCTAATGATTTTTGGCATAAAAGAAAAATTGATAATTTTGACCCATACAATGTATTGTCGGCTATTGCCACAAATATACCCGTGTGACTCGTGACTGGTTTGGTGATCCAGGGTCACATACAGAACCATTGAAGAACCTCAAAAGTTGGACTAAACTTCAGCTAAATGTCAGAATAATAATTGTAGTTATTTATACATAGTTAAGTATATTAAATAAAAAATAAAAAACTGGATTTAATCTGGTCTCACTTGCTCTAAAAGCATAAGATCTCCTTCTCATGTGTCCTGAGGACTGATTTGAGAACATGAGTGTGTGTGATGATCTCTGACAGACATCAGATGATGGTTTTGTTCCTCATTAGCCGGAGGAGACGCGCATCCCGCTTTCCATAGTCCTGACCTGTATGACATCATCACCTACACCGCAGAAACGGGACAGAAAAGGGCATCGCTGTCGGAGGAAATGTTCTGCATCCATCCGACCAGAAACACGTGTGTGTGAGTGTGTAATGATCAGACATGAGGGAGACACGAGGATGGATGGACTGTCAGATTTACTATGGCATATGGCATCATTTGACTGTATACCACAATGCAATGGGCTCAACCTGACCTCTCAGTTTACCAGTGTGACGATTGATAATTCAGATGATATCCATTTATCAACTTGGAAGGTTATTTTGCATTTTTTTATGTGTTTATTTAAATTAGAAGTTAAAAACATGTTTCGAAGCACAGTAGATGTTACTTTTCCGTGGTTCATCATACCAGAGCCCGTCTACGGAGAGCTTTGGCACTTCCTATTAGCCCCATTGTGTCGATCTTGGTTGCAGTTCCATTAGAATTCCACTGGAGGTGATCGCGGGCGAGTGCAGACTGAATGGGAGTCTATGGGGCTAGACGGCTAAATTTGTCTCTTTCACCCGATTGCCGTTGAGAAATCTCAGATTTTATTGTAGGTTTTGCAAGTTCAACATGGGTTATAGGTCGAAAATTTAATGAACGAGTACTTATGTAATTTCGATTTCTTACAGGTTGAGTTGTTGTTGCCCATAACACGCTAGCATTCTGCTAATGAACGCTGATTGGTCAGTGAAGGACTGATTACGACCAGAGATACCGCTTGATGGCATCGTCGCATCCGAAGCGGGACCAGAAACAAACAAAACAAAAACTCTTCTAACACGTGTATTTACCTGTGTCAGCTGTGTTGTGTGTTTACCTGTGTCAGCTGTGTTGTGTATTACCTGTGTCAGCTGTGTTGTGTATATACCTGTGTCAGCTGTGTTGTGTATTACCTGTGTCAGCTGTGTTGTGTGTTTACCTGTGTCAGCTGTGTTGTGTATATACCTGTGTCAGCTGTGTTGTGTATTACCTGTGTCAGCTGTGTTGTGTGTTTACCTGTGTCAGCTGTGTTGTGTGTTTACCTGTGTCAGCTGTGTTGTGTGTTTACCTGTGTCAGCTGTGTTGTGTAGTTACCTGTGTCAGCTGTGTTGTGTATATACCTGTGTCAGCTGTGTTGTGTGTTTACCTGTGTCAGCTGTGTTGTGTATTTACCTGTGTCAGCTGTGTTGTGTATTTACCTGTGTCAGCTGTGTTGTGTGTTTACCTGTGTCAGCTGTGTTGTGTGTTTACCTGTCAGCTGTGTTGTGTATACCTGTGTCAGCTGTGTTGTGTATTACCTGTGTCAGCTGTGTTGTGTATATACCTGTGTCAGCTGTGTTGTGTATATACCTGTGTCAGCTGTGTTGTGTATTACCTGTGTCAGCTGTGTTGTGTGTTTACCTGTGTCAGCTGTGTTGTGTGTTTACCTGTGTCAGCTGTGTTGTGTGTTTACCTGTGTCAGCTGTGTTGTGTAGTTACCTGTGTCAGCTGTGTTGTGTATATACCTGTGTCAGCTGTGTTGTGTGTTTACCTGTGTCAGCTGTGTTGTGTATTTACCTGTGTCAGCTGTGTTGTGTGTTTACCTGTGTCAGCTGTGTTGTGTGTTTACCTGTCAGCTGTGTTGTGTATACCTGTGTCAGCTGTGTTGTGTATACCTGTGTCAGCTGTGTTGTGTGTTTACCTGTGTCAGCTGTGTTGTGTATATATACCTGTGTCAGCTGTGTTGTGTATTTACCTGTGTCAGCTGTGTTGTGTATTTACCTGTGTCAGCTGTGTTGTGTATTTACCTGTGTCAGCTGTGTTGTGTGTTTACCTGTGTCAGCGGTGTTGTGTGTTTACCTGTGTCAGCTGTGTTGTGTGTTTACCTGTCAGCTGTGTTGTGTATTTACCTGTGTCAGCGGTGTTGTGTAGTTACCTGTGTCAGCTGTGTTGTGTATTTACCTGTGTCAGCTGTGTAGTGTGTTTACCTGTCAGCTGTGTTGTGTATTTACCTGTGTCAGCTGGTCAGCTGTGTTGTGTATTTACCTGTGTCAGCTGTGTTGTGTATTACCTGTGTCAGCTGTGTTGTGTTTACCTGTGTCAGCTGTGTTGTGTGTTTACCTGTGTCAGCTGTGTTGTGTATTTACCTGTGTCAGCTGTGTTGTGTATTACCTGTGTCAGCTGTGTTGTGTTTACCTGTGTCAGCTGTGTTGTGTATTTACCTGTGTCAGCTGTGTTGTGTATTTACCTGTGTCAGCTGTGTTGTGTGTGTTGTGTGTTTACCTGTGTCAGCTGTGTTGTGTGTGTTGTGTGTTTACCTGTGTCAGCTGTGTTGTGTGTTTACCTGTGTCAGCTGTGTTGTGTGTTTACCTGTGTCAGCTGTGTTGTGTGTTTACCTGTGTCAGCTGTGTTGTTTGTTTACCTGTGTCAGCTGTGTTGTGTGTTTACCTGTGTCAGCTGTGTTGTGTGTTTACCTGTGTCATCTGTGTTGTGTGTTTACCTGTGTCAGCTGTGTTGTCGAAGCCTCGAGAGGAAAGAAAGTGCAGAGTGCGAAAGCACCAGAGTGACTGAAGGATTGCCGTCAAGCAGTATCTCTGGTCGTACGATGTGTATGACGTCATTGACATTTTAAAATACTTTTTTAAAGCAAATAAGTGACTCCAAAAAATCTAACACCCAGCAATGTGTAATTTCTTTGCATCTGCTTTCGAATACAACATTCAAATTACTAGACAAAAAATTATATCCTGAGAAAAGTGGATTTTGAGGGGTATAGCGCCATAGACCTCCATTCATTCTGCACTCGTCCTGTGAGCGCCCCCGCATGGACAGAGACGTGTTACTGCAGCCAGTCCAGAAACCGGAAGTAACCAGAGAGTGCCAATTCTCCTCCTATTAGACATTCTCTGATCATACTAGAAACGGATGGTCAAGTCGAAGGAGCATTGCATTCTGGGAAACAGTATTCCACAAGTTTTTACATGCAGTTATAATGTCCATGCATAGAAGAATATTAACATTCTGTGAACAGCAGGGTTCATCCATCCATCCATCCATCCATCATCTATCTATCTATCTATCTATCTATCTATCTATCTATCTATCTATCTATCTATCTATCTATCTATCTATCTATCTATCTATCAATCCATCCATCCATCCATCCATCCATCCATCCATCCATCCATCTATCTATCTATCTATCTATCTATCTATCTATCCATCTATTTATAATTTCTGCAGTTTTGGGCCCAAACTAATAATAATAACAATAATAAAATGGAAATGTTAAAATAAAAAATAATTATTCAAATGATTACTGTAAACTATAATAGTACCTCAGTGGTGCTAAAATCGCAGTGGTGCACAGTCCACTATTAGGAGCACAGGCAGAGAACTGAACACGAGAGAGAGAGAGAGAGAGAGAGAGAGAGAGAGAGAGAGAGAGAGAGAGAGAGAGAGAGAGAGAGAGAGAGAGAGAGAGAGAGAGAGAGAGAGAGAGAGAGAGGAGAAACATGAAGTGTGCAAACCCAGCAACAGTTTGAGTGTTACTGCACAAAAGCTCTGTTTCTGTCCGGCTTGTCTCGTGTTCTCACTGAGAGTTTGTTTTTAAGAACAGCCCCGCTGAGAGAACATGAAAATGTGTGCGGTCCATTAGCATTCCCCCAGCGTGACGGCGGCGGCGAGGCCCGTCCAGACCCGCTCTCGGCCCGACTGACAGCTAATATGTGCCCGTTTCGTCCCGTCTACCTTTGATTCAAATCTCTCCGGACTGTTTTCATTTCTTAGAGGGTAAATAACCAGCGATAGACATAAGTTAAATCTGGCTGGGGATTCGAACGCTATACAGCTTTAGCACCTCAAAGCCACGTACGGCTTTATTGTGTTCCTCCATTCCCTCCGACAGCACTTCACAATAACGTTACAGGAGGTTATGATCGAGCGCCTCATGAAAAAGAACACCGTTCAGCGTGTGTGTCCTTATCGCACTGAATATAAAGCCTTCGGAAAAGCTATGAGATCCTGTTGTGAAATACATGCGGTGGGATTTTGCATCACTCTTCAAGTGGAATAGCCGGCGGCTCTTTTAGGGATTAATGAGGCTGAAATCTAGAATCTTTCAAAACCTGAGCTTCCCATCCACCTTATTCCTGACGACCTCACTGCGTTTTGAGTTATGGGTCGCACTTCCGGTTTGGGGAACGTCCAATCAAAAAGGCTGAAACAAATCATTTCAAATAATGGATCATGGAATTATGGAGTCAGATGAAATAACGAGAGAATACATATGAGAAAATGTATTGAATTTAATTAAAATTACTTTGTCACGCGGAAAGACAGTAACACACAGAGACCTTCCCCACGGGTCGGATGCCGGACTTTGGGCCGATCGAGTGCGGGCTTACAATGGTTACTATCATGAAGAGGTCTTGATTTTACTTTCTGGAAGGCAGCCTTTATTTCTGGAAGGCAGGTCCTCCATTCGGCCTGTTTTGAAGGATGCATCGGACGTAAGGTTGCCAGCCATCCCGTAGATTTTCCATGTGCATAGGCATACATACAGGTGTTGTATTGCTTGAATGCAGTAGGCTATTTGAGTGCAATATTTTCTTTATTAGCAGTTTTTTTTATGTATTATTGTTTTGCACTGGAAAGAAAGTTATAATGGAAGTATAATTAGGCCTATATAAAGATATTTGCACTACGCTTCCTTAAAATGTTGTCTAATTAAATGAAAAATATTATTTTTTGCACTGGAAAGAACATTCTAGAAGTTCGCAAAAGGCTACAGAAAACTATTGTTTATTTTTCTTCAAATACAGTCTAAGCCGATGAGTTTTGAATGATATATGTTGTATTTGTTTAAGTTAAAAATAAAACGTATTATAAACTAAACAAATCCATGGTTCATTGTTGGCAAAATGACCATGATAGCCTTTATATCTCACATCTACAGTATGTGGTTCAGTCTTGTATATTGATTAGGCCTACTTTGCTATTCTATAAATATATAGGCCTAATAAGTTGTATTATAATATGCTATAACGTATGAAATATATTTATCTAAATGTATCAATTAGTTTCCACAATATTCACCAGAAGTCATCATTTCAGGGGTTATTTTTCAGAATCCCCCTGCCTCGGTTCACATTTCCTCAGAGATAAGGGCACAGTGTAATTTACAGTCAGTCTTAAAGGAGACCTATCCACCTTATTCCTGACGACCTTATTAAGGGTGGGGCGGCACTTCCGGTTTGGGGAACTTCCATTTAAAAAGGCTGAAACGAATCACTTCAAATCATAAGGTCGCCCTACAAATAAAGCTGATCCGTCAATTTTCCTTCATGATTTATTTTCAGACATCATGAGAATAACGTTACACTTGGTATTTTAACGTGACGTGTTATAACAAGAATATCTACGGCAAGAGCTCGTTTCAGTCGCTGCTTTCCTTTCCTCGTGATTATTTTATTTTTTCCTTTTGCAATCCGCTGTAAAAGTATGAAAAAGGACAACATATCCTGCACATCTGTGGTCTGTTTAATTTAATTTACAATATGCATTAATAATTCACTGGAATGCACGTTATTCTCTCGTTATTCTCCTCAAATCCTCACGTCTCTTTCCAGGTTTGTTTTCACAGGTAAATGCAATTTATAATCTGTCAAAATGACGGAAATCACTTTGAAATAGTGTCACGTAATGCTGAAGTTAATGAACATTTTTGATTAAGGCAACAGAAGTTACATAGTGCAGATATATTACTACATATTACGTGCTTTTGGGGTTATTTGGTCTGTTGAAAGTACCTTGTTGATGCTTTTACACTTTTAAATTTCCCTTTAATGTTCGATGGTTGAAGGGTGAGTAGATTAATGTCATCTCATTGTGACACTTTTTTAACATATTGCGTTCATAGAGCGAGCGTTTCACTGATTGTTTACAGCTTAACGGAAGTTACACCCATATTTCACGCAAAGCGTCATGGGGCGCAGGAATAAGGTGGATTGTCAGACATTATATTTGATGGATTTTGTCCTGATGTGCATAAAATTGATGGAATATATATGTGACCCTGGATGACAAAACTAGTCACATGGGTCAATTTTTTTAAATTGAGATGTATACATAACCTGAAAGCTGAATAAATAAGCTTTCCATTGATGTATGGTTTGTTAGAATAGGACAATATTTGTCAGAGATACAACTATTGAAAATCTGGAATCTGAGGGTGCAAAAAAATCGAAACATTGAGAAAATCTCCTTTAAAGTTGTTCATTTGTGTTCACGATTGTGCAGCATTCACTCACAAAAATAAATGTTTTATATATTTACAGTAGGAAATTTACAAAATATCTTAATGGAACATGATCTTTACTTAATATCCTCATGATTTTTGACATAAAAGAAAAATCGATAATTTTGACCCATACAATGTTTTATTGGCTATTGCCACAAATATACCCGTGCGACATGTGACTGGTTTTGTGATCCAGGGTCACATATATCATGTTTAAAAGTTTGGGGTCAGTAATATTTGTTTTTAAAAGAAACTGATCCAGTTATTCAGCAAGAATGCATTAAATTGATCAAAAGTGACAGTAAAGACATTTATAATGTTACAAACGATTTCATTCAATTCATCAAAAAATCCTGAAAAAGGTGCATCACATTTTACACAACAATATGAAGCAGCACAACTGTTTCTGGAATCTGTATAAACATACATACATACATACATATATATATCTCAATATAAACTCCAGATAACCTAGTTAACCAGTCAAACCTTGAGGTTACACCTGTAGTATTTGCAGTTATATTTTGGTAGTCTGCCATTGCCCTTTGCACGTGATTAGCATAACTTAACGTAAACTCGTACGCATAATTAACAAATGATTTTGCAGTTTGTCAGACTGATGCACCTGCAGTGTCACCGTCAGACCGCGTTGTGTCTGTTATCCGTCTAATGTTTGCTTTGTAAATGCAAATATCACAGCACTAATTGTCAGATATCCTTTCTAGCTGACAGCTTCTGCTAATTGGCAATCAACCTCATGCGACTGTTCTTTTGCAGCTGCATTCGTAATTTCGGATTTAATTACATTGAAGTCAAGAACATCCTTTTGGAGCGTCTCTGTAAAGTCTTGCTCGGAGCAAATGCAACGTGCAAATGCATGTGAAATAGATGCTTTTTTTTTTTTTACTAAAAATGACCAGCACACCATTACATGACCCTAGCGTTGCAGGACATGCATAAATGGATGTGTTTTCACAGCATATCCATGTAAAAGGGGTTAGAATGCGGCTCTAAGAGTGAGCGCAGATAAATACTTCAGGTGCCATTTACAGTGATGAAGCTTCAGCTCCATCTGAGGACTGAAGGATGAATATGGTGAAAGCAGCATTAAAAAGAAAGAAAAGGGGAATAGTTTGGCTGAGAGAGTATGTCTTTTGCGAAGAAAGAAAAATGTTCAATAAATGAATGCATAAATTAACAAAACATGTCAAGTACATTTCAATCCAAAATCAAAGTAAACGTTTTCACTTTTTCACATTACAGTCTATATTACTAATACTATTATATTTATTTTTCTGTATGATTTTGGGATAAAGAATGAGTTTCTCTGTGAGATGAGCCGTGGGTTGGGTTATAAATGGGGTGTGAGAGATAAAAATAAAATGCAATGAAAATCAATGCAGATGGCGAGGGTACTGCGAAAAGCATAGAAAAGGTTGAGTTGGCAAAGGATGAAGTCACTGACATTTCGATTAGACCTGGAAAGGTCTTCAGGATCCCAAGATACCAACCTTGTTCAACTTTAACCATTTGGTCTACAATCCTTGTTCATGTCTTCATGATGCACGGCTGAATGTCTTGAGTTTTTCATTGCTATTGTCTTTTTGCATGTTTTGCTATTTGTCTAGTTGCATGTTAACGTTGAATTGTTGCTTTTTGTATTACTTTGCCTGTTTTGCTCCACCAACAAAAAAAATCCTTGCCACACCGGTCAACACAGTGTTTCTTTGCTGAGTGATTCTGTGTTTTCAATCAGATCACTTGAGTGATCAGTTGACCCAATCATAAAGACAGTTACTTGTTTTGTAATAAATGACCACTTTTTAAAGAATTAGTTGAATTAATGATTCAATGACCCATTCATAAAGCTAGTCAATTGTTTTGTAGCTATAAATGAATCATCATTTTTTTATGAATCAGTTGAGTGAATGATTCAGTGATCCACTTATTTAGATAGTCAATAGTTTTGTAGCTAAATGAATAAGCGTTTTTGAATGAATCAGTTGAATGAATGATTCAATGACCCAATCATAAAGCCAGTCACTTTTGTTGCTAAATGAATCAGTGCTTTCGAATGAGTCAGTTGAATGAATGATTCAATGACCCAATCATAAAGCCAGTCACTTTTGTTGCTAAATGAATCAGTGCTTTCGAATGAGTCAGTTGAATGAATGATTCAATGGCCCAATCGTAAAGCTAGTCACTTTTGTTGCTAAATGAATCAGTGCTTTTGATTGAATCAGTTGAGTGAATGATTCAATGACCCAGTCATAAAGCCAGTCACTTTTTACATTGACTTACTAATTTTAGTAATATAATAATATATGTGTGTTTGTTTGTGTGTGTGTAAAATTAAATAAGGCAGTAATTAACTATAGACTATATAACTTATAGACTGTGTAACAGTATACAAGTCTACATAAGTTTGTGCCATACATTACGTTCATATTGAAGGATTTTTTCGCTTTCCTGACAGTCAAGGCATAAATATAGTCATGTTCTAGAAATATTTGCATTAAAGTTTGGCATGAACAAAAATAATAGTAAGGGGGGAAAAAACTTTTTTAGTAAATTTTTGCTTTCATTTCCATTATTTGACATTTTTCAGGGCCACAAAAAGGGCGTTAAAATAATCGAGACTCAAATACAAGGGACTAGAGACAAGGGTATTTTCAGCTACAACCTCCTACATTCACAAAGAGCTTTTGATTTGTTCTGGGAACTGGAGCAGAACATCCTGGACTAAAAACAGTATAGTGCTCGTAGTCAGCACACTTACATCAGGAGACAGAGATGGAAAACAAACAAACATGTCGCCTAATATCACTGCTTTACCGTAGAAGCGAGATGCTGAGACGTCAGAGTAGCTGAGCAGAAGAGTATGATTAGTGTCTCCATGTGTTGTGACCTATACATCTACCGCGCAATAGCAAAATCTCCACTGTCACTAGTATACAGATGCCACTGTCACTAGTATAAACTAGCATAGAGAGTGGGAAAATAACTTTCACACAAGGTGTATAAATGAAACCCTGCAGTGAAATCTCTTCAGAAGCAGCTAATGACAGCCACGGGCAGGTTTAGCATCTCCTGATGCCAACAAAGGAAAGATGTTGCCAGTGTGTTTCCTTGGAAACTCCCTGAATAACAATTGCTTCTAGCTGTTTGTTGATGTTGCCAGCTCTTCCAGTCTGATGCATACCAGTGTGTGCCCGTGTTTCAAGTGTGAGGACGCTGGTGTTAAACATATGCGTGGCAGTGCTGTATCTCAACGAAGCCAAAAACATGCTGCCTTGTGCTCAGTCGTTTGCATTTGACCTGCTAAGCCCCGCCCTTAAAACATTACTGACCAATCAAACCATTGCAGCTGTAAAAATTATATAAATCTTCTCTATATATGTTGATTTTTAACGATAACTTAAAAACCATTAAAGACACCTACTGAGAGATATGGGACCCTATCTTTCACCCAGCGCAATTGACTTTGTACTCCGACGCATGTATCATTCCTATTTTGCACCCGACGCACAGTGGACTTTTCCCTCCACAGACGCACGTCGGTAAATTAGGGAATGAACTTGCGCTCCCGGGGGCGGTTCAGCGAAAAGAGGAGGCGTGTTCCGGCGCAAACGTTCCCTGGTGCTATTTTGCAGTTTCAGAAAACAATTCCGCCACAGACCAGGAAAAACCTAGTCTAAAGTCAGTGGCGCGTTATTCAGATGCTATTTTGAGGGCTCATGCTTGGCCATAATGTAGCGTGTACACAACGCACATACACTTTGCTTCTCTCATCTACACAGAAGCAGCAGTTTTCATTTGTGCAAATCATAGGCTACATTATTACAAGGAAAAATATTAACACACGAGGGAAATCATTGTGGTGTCCATGAAGATGTGAAAAAATAGGCATAAATCTAGCTTAAACATTTACCCAAATTATCATACGCCTGTTTAACCGAAGCTAATTTGGGTGGGTTTCTCCATCCCCATACAATGTCACTTCTCTGTGTTTTACGGCCCTGACAAGAACGTCGGTCTCCTCGGCTGTGAACCGCTCCTGCAAATCCGCCGTTATAATAGCAATCCGCCATGGAACAAGCGCGCCTTCTCTTAAAGGGAATGTGAGATGACGCTCTGATTGGTTTATTTGACGTTACGCCCAAACCACACCTATGAATAATGAAGCTACTTCAGACCAACCCATTTTAGATTTGCGTCGGGCGCAAGAGTAATTTATCCCGCCGGTATAATAGCAACAGCGCCTGAGATCCGCCCACAAAGTTACTTGCGTTTCGCGTTTGATACTTGCGTTTTAGATCGTTAAAATAGGGCCCATGAGGTTTTTTAATCAATGCTTTATGCTTCTGTTGAAGCCATTGACCTTCATTATTTAAACTTATTTTTAAATAATCATGTTAAACAGTGGAATTCCTGATGAAAACTACACGACCCATGATGCTGCAAATGAATCTCACCCAATCAAAGAATCGAAACAAAAAAAATTGCGCCAAAAGAACTGCCCACAACTGAGTCTCTTTATGCTCTCAAACTACTTCCATATTTGTGTAAATATGCATATTTTGCAATGTAAAATGTATACATAATTAATATTTAAATAAAAAAAATTATGTTTATCCATCATCGTTCGCAATGCTTCATGGGATTGTAGTTCTTTCCCTAATCAAAGCTGTGAAGTACACAGTCTTTTTATTCCATTTCCAAATACCTTTTTTTTGCTTTAAAGTTTGTAATATTGTGATTCACCTCATTGCTGGTTGGTTTGGTACATTGATTATGGGAAAAATACTTTGTGAATCAAAGCCGCTAAAAAGTAGATGGGCACTTTTGTACTCTGTTGACTATAAGATGTGTTTGCTTCCATTCTGAGTCACAATCTCTACAGTTTAAAACGGTTCACTGCCTCATTTAGCCATTTCTTTTAAAGAAAACCAACCCTGATCTTAAGTATTTTACAAGTTCGTGATTTTGAATGAATTCATACATGTGATTTGTAGGGGGAAAACTAAATATTTCTTGTAGAAAGCATGAAGACCCAGAACGTAACCAAGGTGGGCGGAGCTTAGCGAAGGGCATTCTGGGATCTTAATGACACATAAGAGCTAGAAAGCATGCAATGTTTAGCATCTACTTGTTTATTTATTGGCAGACAATTGGTGAAACTATTCATTCTGAACAAAGTTGTATGAAAATCTTCCGTAGGGCCACATTTTCACCCAGCATGCATCTTCACATGCTTACAGGAAAAAATCACAGCCAACAACAGATTAGCCGAAAGTACAGTGCTAAAGCTCCCGGCACAACTGGTGCTAGCGCCAACTCAGCCTCAATGAAGCCTTGTGACGTGACCCATTCAGTTTAGCTTCCCTTGGAGAGAAAAGGCTGCGGTATGAATGTTGAGTCTTGACACTTTTCCAATTGGCTGCTGCAAGCTGATGTGAAGCGGCGCTATACAGCTCTGAAGCTGATTACACGTTAGGGGTCGACTTACTTGCATCCCATCATTGAGTGATCAGTTGATACGCTCATAAAGACAGACACTTGTTTCATAATAAATCAGCGTTTTTTAAACAAATCAATTGCAGGAATGACTCAGTCACCCACTCATAAAGATAGTCACTTGTTTCATTGCTAAATAAATCAGCACTTTTGAATGAATCAGTTGAATGAATGAAATAAATGACATAAAGATAGACACTTGTTTCATTGCTAAATGAATCAGTGCTTTTGAATGAATCAGTTGAATGAATGAAATAAATGACACATAAAGATAGACACTTGTTTCATTGCTAAATGAATCAGCGCTTTTGAATGAATCAGTTGAATGAATGAAATAAATGACATAAAGATAGACACTTGTTTCATTGCTAAATGAATCAGTGCTTTTGAATGAATCAGTTGAGTGAATGATTCAATGACCCAATCATAAAAATAGTCACTTGTTGTGTTGGTAAACAAATCAGCGCTTTTGAATGAATCAGTTTAGTGAATGATTCAATGACCCAATCATAAAAATAGTCACTTGTTTCATTGCTAAATAAATCAGCACTTTTGAATGAATCAGTTGAATGAATGATTCAATGACCCATAAAGATAGTCACTTGTTTCATTGCTAAATAAATCAGCGCTTTTGAATGAATCAGTTGAATGAATGAAATAAATGACACATAAAGATAGACACTTATTTCATTGCTAAATGAATCAGTGCTTTTGAATGAATCAGTTGAGTGAATGATTCAATGACCCAATCATAAAAATAGTCACTTGTTGTGTTGCTAAACAAATCAGCGCTTTTGAATGAATCAGTTGAGTGAATGATTCAATGACCCACTCATAAAGATAGTCACTTGTTGTGTTGCTAAATCAGCGCTTTTGAATGAATCAGTTAAGTGAATGATTCAATGACCCACTCATAAAAATAGTCACTTGTTGTGCTGCTAAACAAATCAGCGCTTTTGAATGAATCAGTTGAGTGAATGATTCAATGACCCACTCATAAAGATAGTCACTTGTTGTGTTGCTAAATCAGCGCTTTTGAATGAATCAGTTAAGTGAATGATTCAATGACCCACTCATAAAAATAGTCACTTGTTGTGTTGCTAAATAAATCAGCGCTTTTGAGTGAATCAGTTGAATGAATGATTTAATTACCAAACCATATATATAGTCACTTGTTTCATTTGCTAAATGAATTAGTGCTTTTGAATGAAGCAGTTGAGTGAATGAATCAATTACCTAATCATAAAGAGTCACTTGTTTCATTGCTAAATGAATTGGTGCTTTTGAACGAATTGGTTGAGTGAATGATTCAATGACCCACTCATAAAGATAGTCACTTGTTGTGTTGCTAAACAAATCAGCGCTTTTTTAGTGAATCAGTTGAGTGAATGATTCAATGACCCACTCATAAAGATAGTCACTTGTTGTGTTACTAAACAAATCAGCGCTTTTGAATGAATCAGTTGAGTGAATGATTCAATGACCCAATCATAAAAATAGTCACTTGTTGTGTTGCTAAACAAATCAGCGCTTTTGAATGAATCAGTTGAGTGAATGATTCAATGACCCTCTCATAAAGATATATTGTTGTGTTGCTAAATCAGCGCTTTTGAATGAATCAGTTTAGTGAATGATTCAATGACCCACTCATACAAATAGTCACTTGTTGTGTTGCTAAATAAATCAGCGCTTTTGAGTGAATCAGTTGAATGAATGATTTAATTACCAAACCATATATTTAGTCACTTGTTTCATTTGCTAAATGAATTAGTGCTTTTGAATGAAGCAGTTGAGTGAATGAATCAATGACCTAATCATAAAGAGTCACTTGTTTCATTGCTAAATGAATTGGTGCTTTTGAACGAATCGGTTGAATGAATGATTTAATGACCCAATCATAAAGATAGTCACTTGTTTCATTGCTAAATTAATTTGTGTTTTGAATTAATAGGTTGAGTGAATAATTCAATGACCCAATCATAAAAATAGTCACTTGTTGTGTTGCTAAACAAATCAGCGCTTTTGAATGAATCAATTGAGTGAATGATTCAATGACCCACTCATAAAGATAGTCACTTGTTGTGTTGTTAAATAAATCAGCGCTTTTGTAGTTTCCCTCGGAGAGCAAAGGCTGCAGTCTGAATGTTGACTCTTGACATTTCTCCAATTGGCTCTTGAAGACGATGTGAAGAGGCGCTATGAAGCTCTGCAGAGACGCGTAGCTGATTACACGTTGGGAGTCGACTCGCTCAACTCAAGTCCCATCATTTTGAGTGCCTAGCGCCGGATGTAGACTAGGACTCAACATTAATACCAGTGTTTCCAAAAGCCATTGATGGCGTCACATGCTACACTGCAATTAACTGCTGCTAGTGTGTAATCCACATGAGCTAAAGACAGGTAGTGGTTTGCTGTGTTTGCTAAGGCACGCAACACTGTTACTTGTGTTCATACTTAGGGTGGGGGAGTTGAATAAACCCCTAATGGTAAGTTTGGTTTGTTACTAGCTTTTATAACTTTTCTATGGGTTAAAATATATACCCACATAGGGCTAATTGAATAACTTCAGTGCATGAAGCGAGGCGATGTCTTCAAATAACACTCATCAGAATATTTGTGTTTCTGTGTAAGAGTAAAATCAGTCTCCTTCACTTTTTCTCACACTCGGCTGCCTGGTGGGGTTGCCTTGGCAACTGCATCGCATCCGTGAAGTCTCTGGAAGTGCAATCCTGCCCCTGAAAAAAAAAAAAACTCAAAGTCAAGGAGAAACAGTGATGGCTTCATTTTCTCCCCTAAATTAGAGCATATTGTTGGAGTTTAAGGTGATGAGCACGGGACGAATTTCCCCTGACACTCGTCTCTCTGATAGATACAAGCCCCGCCCACTGAGACGGCGAGGAACCAATCATCATCTCGCATTTTGTTTGTGGAGATCAAGCCATTTAAGCTGCTTATATTGGCCATCTGAGCTTTAGCAATCCAGGATCAAGAGGAGAATATACTGGAATCCAAAGTTGTGAATGAGCTGAAGTGCTCAGAATGTTAAAGCAGAGTCTGATTGTCTTTTTGAATCCACACAACATGATGCATATTAAACCACAAACGTTGGTTGCATAGTGAATACTGCGTCAGTCTCCATTAGGACTTGATTGTTGGTGTGTTTGAGCCATTATACATTGGCGTCTCATTAAGTGTCTCGGATGCACGAGTGACTCCTTTTAAAGTTGGTGTCTCCATTATTTCACTCCTGACCTCATTCTCCATCCCACCATGGGAGACCGCACACATGTAGTGCATGTAGAAATGAAATTCTCCTTCTATTTTTAGCCCAAAGCTGCGTTCTAGCCGTGTGCTTCATCACCAGCTGTGCTTCAGGTCGACACACGCCGCCGACACGTATCAACACACTGCCGGCTGTGTGTACTTCCTGTGGAAGCACTGTTTGATTTGACTTCACATCACTGCGGGGATGAGGCTGGAGAAGAGCATCGCTTGAGATCCCGAAGAGCGGATCCGAGCGCGTGACGGGTGCTTTTTAAAAACAGGGTTGCAATTCAGTCTCTTTTCAGAGTTTCAATTCAATAACTGAATAGAAAACAGGATGCTGAATCATGACTCTCAAAAGGAATGAAATTCATAGAAATACATGCAATATGTGTGTGTGTAAAATCGCATCTAATTATATATATATGTGTGTGTGTGTGTGTGTGTGTGTGTGTGTCTGTGTTTAATCGCATCTAATATGTATATGTATATACAGTATAAATAAATATAAACACATATATTATATTTACAAACTTGTTAGATGTGATTAATCACGATTAATCGATCTGACAGCACTAATATATATATATGTGTGTGTGTGTGTGTAGAAAGAAAGAGTACAATTTACATATATTTATATTAAATATATAATGCATTATAAAATAATGAAAACATTTAAGCAACATTTATATAATTATTAATTCAGAATTTTTTATAGATCATGGTGGAAAACTTCAATGATCAGAATTCTCACCAAAAAAATTTAAAATAAGCAAAATATCAATATATAATTGATACATTGAATATTAACATTTTTTTCCTATTTATATTACATATAATTATTTTATAATATTATAAGTAAAAAATGGTTCTGGACATTTTATGGTGCTGTGGCAAAATCTATTTTGATATTTGTGTAACTTGTTTTGACCGTATTGAACTCACAGGGAATAATTATGCATATTTAGTTAAAAGATGCAATTATTTATGTTTTGATGCAAAACATTTTTAGTGATGCAACTATTGAAATTAGTTCTTCCTGTGTAATTCGGCATCCTGCAGATGTGTCTAATTCAATTCAGATTCACACTTCCAGGCGATTGAACGCGTCTCTCGCCACTGTTCCTCAACATGAGAGCCACAGTAGCATTGAGCCGCATGCTAATGCATCTCTTACACAAGACCGCGGACTGAGGCCGGCCAGGAACCCTCTCGATGGCCATGCCTGTCGCAAAAAAAAGATGAAAACAGATGATTATGCGTCGCGGCCATGCAGGGCCCGAGCCGATGATCTAAGTCAACTTTAATCAGAGATTAGAGACACCAGGGGCGCGACCGAACAACACCTAGCAAAGTCTGTCTGCAGGGCTCTATTTGAAGACGGCAAACCTCATGTAATATACATGAGTGCATTCTCATTTAGATACGCGACGCCAGCCTTAGCCCACGGCTGAGAGTTTCCGGATGCAGGACTGCTGATGATTAGGGATGAGAATCGAAAGGAATTCAATGAGAATGGCTCCAATTCCCTGAACATTTCCAGGGCCAATAGAACGATTCAATAGAAGGGAAGAGTCTTTTTGACCAATTTAATAAAAGATTTGAGTATTTCTGGCAGATTCATTTATAGATTTGTGAATCTTTTTGACTGATTCGGTAAAAGATTTAAGAAATTTTGAGAGTGATTCACACAAATTAACACATTTGTGAGTCTTTTTGACTTAACTCATTTAAGATTTGTTATTCATTCTGATCGATTCATTTATTGATTTGTGAATCTTTTTGACTAATTCAGTAAAACATTTAAGAGACTTAAGACTTGATTCATTAACACATTTGTGAGTCTTTTTGAATTAACTCATTAAAAGATTCGTGATTCATTCTGAACGATTCATTTATTGATTTGTGAATAGCTTTGACTAATTCATTAAAACATTTAAGAGACTTTAAGACTTGATTCATTAACACATTTGTGAGTCTTTTTGACTGAACTCAATAAAAGATTTGTGATTCATTTTGAACGATTCATTTATAGATTTGTGAATCTTTGAGACTGATTCATTAACACATTTGTGAGTCTTTTTGACTTAACTCTTTAAAAGATGGTGATTCATTTTGAACGATTCATTAATTGATTTGTGAATCTTTTCGACTAATTCATTAAAACATTTAAGAGACTTTAAGACTTGATTCATTAACACATTTGTGAGTCTTTTTGACTGAACTCATTAAAAGATTTGTGATTCATTCTGAACGATTCATTTATTGATTTGTGAATAGCTTTGACTAATTCATTAAAACATTTAAGAGACTTTAAGACTTGATTCATTAACACATTTGTGAGTCTTTTTGACTGAACTCATTAAAAGATTTGTGATTAATTCTGAACGATTCATTTATAGATTTGTGAATCTTTGAGACTGATTCATTAACACATTTGTGAGTCTTTTTGACTTAACTCATTAAAAGATTTGTGATTCATTTTGAACGATTCATTTATAGATTTGTGAATCTTTGAGACTGATTCATTAACACATTTGTGAGTCTTTTTGACTTAACTCTTTAAAAGATGGTGATTCATTTTGAACGATTCATTAATTGATTTGTGAATCTTTTCGACTAATTCATTAAAACATTTAAGAGACTTTAAGACTTGATTCATTAACACATTTGTGAGTCTTTTTGACTGAACTCATTAAAAGATTTGTGATTCATTCTGAACGATTCATTTATTGATTTGTGAATAGCTTTGACTAATTCATTAAAACATTTAAGAGACTTTAAGACTTGATTCATTAACACATTTGTGAGTCTTTTTGACTGAACTCATTAAAAGATTTGTGATTAATTCTGAACGATTCATTTATAGATTTGTGAATCTTTGAGACTGATTCATTAACACATTTGTGAGTCTTTTTGACTTAACTCATTAAAAGATTTGTGATTAATTCTGAACGATTCATTTATAGATTTGTGAATCTTTGAGACTGATTCATTAACACATTTGTGAGTCTTTTTGACTTAACTCTTTAAAAGATGGTGATTCATTTTGAACGATTCATTAATTGATTTGTGAATCTTTTCGACTAATTCATTAAAACATTTAAGAGACTTTAAGACTTGATTCATTAACACATTTGTAAATCTTTTTGATTATCTCATTATAATAGTCTTTTTGGTCAGTTCGTTATAAGATCTGTGAATTTTTCGACTGATAAATAAACAGTTTTTTTTAGCAATTCATTAAAAAAACTTTTTTTGATAAATTTATTATAACATTTTGAGTCTTTTTGATAAATTCATTATAAGATTTGTGAATCTTTTTGACAGATTCATTATAAGCTTTGTGAATCTTTTTGATGAATTCATTCATTGTACGATTTTTAAATGTCTTTTTGATCAATTCATTATAAGATTTGTAAGCTTTTTTGACTTACTCGTTTGATGAATTCATTAAAAAATATAATTAAAAGATTAGTAAATCTTTTTGACCAATTCATTAAACAATTTGTAAGAGTCCTTTGATCTTGAATCAGACAACAGTGTTTGTTACATTTAATTATTTGACAATAGAAATGTGTTGTTTTTGCATTATTTCATTTTTAATCACATTAAAATTAAATAATGCAGGATTTAACAGAATAAAAACAGGATTTAATCTGTAGATAGTGACTTTGAATATTTTAGTATGCCGTTCTGTCCACATTGAAGAAAAAATTCAAGTATTTTAAAAAGCCCTTACAGGTCCATTTAGATGAATAATTTTGTGTGTACTATTGGTTCATTATGGATATTATCAAGTTAATGTTGTGCCCTACCACTGGAGGCCGTTTTGATTATGAACATAGCAGCATGTATAACCACCCGCTTCATCTGATCGAATATGATTATGAAGACGGGCCACTTCTTGTCCTGTCATAACACAGATCAACACTGACGGCTAATTCCTGTTGGAAAAACGAACATTCCTTCAGGAGGAAACGATATGATGGGGTTTTTGAGGTGTTAAATGCACATCCACGCAGACGCTGTCAGGATGTTTGGCTCAGCTCTTAACGCAGACTCCAAGAGCAAATACCTTTCCCCTGAAGGTGAGAGACCCTCTGCATACCAAATCATCCCCGGCCCTCCTGTCAGGTCCCATTCGGCAGAGCATCCATCTCACCCGGAGATCAGGGATAGGAACGGCATTGTGGGAAATGATATGCCATCATCATCTCAATGGCATCTAATGGAGAGCGTGCACGTGTGCACAACATGCATGTTCTCCAGTCTGAGGTCGTTGAGCTGTTGGCTGACAGGAATTATGGTTATGACAGCAGAAACATGACGAACTGACACTGCACAGTGGGGAATGTTGGATAAACGGTGGTTATATTTGATATTCATGATGATGATCTTTGCAGAAATTGTCAAAAATGGGAAAAAATTGTATTGACTTTTTTTTCAAATGTTTTTTTGTAGTCAAACACTTTTTAGAATAAGAATTTATTAATTTATATATATATATACATATATGAAAATATATATTGTATATATAAATAATCATTTTATTGATATGCTATATACATATATATGTGTGTGTGTGTTCTGTATATGTATACCTTCCCCCCCCTCATATATATATATATATATATACACACACACACATAGTATTAAATTAATAATTAATAAATTACATTAATAATAATTACATTTATTTAATAAATTATTAAATATCATTATATATATATATACACACACACACACACACACACTATCAAATGAATAATTAATAAATTACATTAATAATAATTACATTTATTTAATAAATTATTAAATATCATTATATACACACACACAGTATCAAATTAATAATTAATAAATTACATTAATAATGATTACATTTATTTAATAAATTATTAAATATCATTATATATATATTAGAGGTGGGCATAGATTAATTTTTTTAATCTAGATTAATCTAGATTAATTTTGAAATTAATCTAGATTAATCTAGATTAAAATGGATCATTTGAATTCTGCCGAAGGCATTCAGAATGTGTGCTACCCAAATAATGACTATAAAAGTAAGTCTTTGAGAACGGGTTTCTCAAGCCAGGTGGCGCATTAGACCAGGGGCTCATCTCCTGTTTCCAAAATGCATCACAAACTGCTTGAGAAAGCTGTTCTACTCATAGACTGTAAAAGGTTACTACTGTACTGTTACCGTCCGTAGGCAACATTAGGTAGGCCTATGTTATTATCAACTACTATAGGCTATCAATTAGGGATGGGCGATATGGCCTAAAATCTATGGCTACGTCTACATTAATCCGGATACATTTGAAAACGGCGTTTTCGTTTAGAAACGCTCTCCGTCCACACTAGCGTTTTCAAGCGTTTTCGGACGTTTCAGTGTGGATGAGAAACTTTTGAAAAACGCCTGAAAACGCTCAATTCACCTTTACTGCGCATGTGTAAAACCACACAAAAGATCACTGATATGATTCAGATGGAAAAATAAATAATGAAGTTATATCGCGCAATTCTTCTGACAGGATAATTTTATTTAGTAAAATATCTCACCATTCACTGATGCGTCCAGGTCGCACGCAGACACCATATGTTTGGTCTAAAACGCGACTGCTCTTATGTATCACCGCAGGACAGCAAATGTGAGTAGGCTAAATTCTGTCATCTTTGCAGGACTGTGATATGAAGAGTGTGCAATGTAGAATATTTTTTAGCAACAGTGTGAAAGTGAATAGCACATAACAGGCACAATACTGGTATAAACATGAATATCTATTGGTACAATATGCGTCACATGACTAAATTTACGTCATCGTTTTTAAATCCCTCCGGTTTCACGGTCCACACTACGACGCAAAAACGGCGTTTTCAAATGTATACGCTTTGGAGTGCGTTTTCAAAAAGCTTCGTTTTCATTAATAAAAACGCCGTCTCAGTGTGGACGGAAGGCCAAAACGGAGAGAAAAAGATGCGTTTTCAAACGAAAACGTATTAGTGTGGACATGGCCTATATTGTGATATACATTGCAGCCTCTTGCGATAACGATATTATAATAAAACCATTTCAGAACAGATTACACAGACCCATGCTAATTAAACAACTGCTAAATGTATTTTTTTTTTAAAGGGTGTATGTAGTTTTGAGAACATATATTGTGCAAAACTGTAAGTATACAACATAATTTTGCAGATAAATAAAATGTAAGTACACTAGCTGCAGAGACTTAAGTAGGTCTAATGTTTATTATGGCTTGGAGCTTATGAAACCCCAAATTTAAAATTAGAATATTGTCTAACTGATGTCTTTTCAGTTAAAAAGAAACACAACGATTCTTAAAATCGAGATTATGTGCTACACCACTAAGATATATTGGAATGGGAATAATACGCGCGCGCTGGTATTCAGTGATATCATGTTTCGTTTTGAATTTGAGGTGGTAGAACGGATTAGTCGTGTGTTAACTTACCGAACTGTTACGCCACACACTCTGTCTATAGTTTGCTGCTGCTCGTCTGACGGCTTAAACCCGAACCAAGTCCAAATAATGGATGTTGCACCGATCTTTTTCACCAGCTTTCACTTTCAGCCGTGTTTACTTAAGATGACGACGAATATGCGTTGCAGCCGGGTTTACCTCGCGGCCGCGGGTAGATTGCGTCATCATAGCTTGTGTAGTATAGTGCCATCTCCCAACCCAATTTGGAGAATAGATTAACGGCGATATTTTTTTTATCGCGCGATAAGAGTCTCGCGTTAACGCAGCACGTTAACGCCGATAACGGCCCACCACTAATATATATATATATATATATATATACACACACACAGTATCAAATTAATAATTAATCAATTAAATTAATAATAATTACATTTATTTAATAAATAATTAAATATCATTCTTCTTTGCTGTATATAAATATATAAATACAAATTAAGAATAAAAAAGCAGAATAAATAAATATTGAAATATATATTGAATACAACAATATATACTATATTTTTCTAGAAACCGACAGTAAGATATTCCGCCAAGAAGTTAAAACAGGCTCATTTTCCCATATCAGAGAAATAGACAGCTGAACATTGAGAAGGTCAAAGGTCAGGGGCGATGAAGAGCACTTCAGAAACATCTGCATCAAACCCCAAATGAAAACGAGTCACACCACATCTCCGTCTGAGCTCTCATAATCTGTCTCTTTTGTTTAGCAGAGAGATACTATTGAAAATCCCTGGCGGCGCACAGATAAAGATTATCATTAATCCTGTTTCTCTTAATAAGAGCTTCATACAAAGCAGCTGGTGTATATTAACCCGAGAGCGGCGCAATAAAAGGTAATGCACTAATGTTTTCACGCATCACATTAACGCGCTAACAAATGGGCACGAAGCCTTAAAGACACGAAACATTTCATCTGCTTTGAAGCAACACATTTTTTCCATTAATTCGTGTGCTTAAGAAAATCCACGTGCAAAGCATGGCTGTTGAACTTTAATATGTTGTTGAAAAGTGTGGTTTGAAGTCGGTATGGTCCAGTTTTGGACGTGTGAGGAGGAACACATCTGGAGACGTGATGGTCACTCACACTTCATTCAGTCTGAGTTTGAGACAGACGGATATATGGAACACCTCTGGAAAACTCATTAAAGCTTAACTCTCGCCAAAATGCAACCTAGGCTCTTTCTGTTAATCTACCCGAGGCCAAACTTTCGTGTAAAAGCATAATTAGAATGGAAACGCCAGTTTTAAGTTTGACTGTATTTTCGTTTTAGGTTAAAATGCCGTGTGAATGTATGGAAGCTTGTTTCCGCCACAGAATAAAACATTTTAAAAGATAATTGCGACTTTCTATCTCAGAATTGTGAGATATAAAGTCAGAATTGCATGAAATAAAGTCGCAATTGCGTGTTATAAAGTCAGAATTGCGTGTTATAAAGTCAGAATTGCGAGATATAAAGTCAGAATTGCGAGATATAAAGTCAGAATTGCGAGATATAAAGTCAGAATTGCGTGAAATAAAGTCAGAATTGCGAGATATAAAGTCAGAATTGCGAGATATAAAGTCAGAATTGCGAGATATAAAGTCAGAATTGCGAGATATAAAGTCAGAATTGAGAGATATAAAGTCGCAATTGCGAGATATAAAGTCAGAATTGCGAGTTATAAAGTCAGAATTGCGAGATATAAAGTCAGAATTGCGAGATATAAAGTCAGAATTGCGAGATATAAAGTCAGAATTGCGAGATATAAAGTCAGAATTGCGAGATATAAAGTCAGAATTGCGTGAAATAAAGTCAGAATTGCGAGATATAAAGTCAGAATTGAGAGATATAAAGTCGCAATTGCGAGATATAAAGTCAGAATTGCGAGATATAAAGTCAGAATTGCGAGTTATAAAGTCAGAATTGCGTGTTATAAAGTCAGAATTGCGAGATATAAAGTCAGAATTGCGAGATATAAAGTCAGAATTGCGAGATATAAAGTCAGAATTGAGTGAAATAAAGTCAGAATTGAGAGATATAAAGTCAGAATTGCGAGATATAAAGTCAGAATTGCGTGTTATAAAGTCAGAATTGCGAGATATAAAATCAGAATTGCGTGAAATAAAGTCAGAATTGCGAGATATAAAGTCAGAATTGCGAGATATAAAGTCAGAATTGCGAGATATAAAGTCGCAATTGCGAGATATAAAGTCAGAATTGCGAGTTATAAAGTCAGAATTGCGAGATATAAAGTCAGAATTGCGTGAAATAAAGTCAGAATTGCGAGATATAAAGTCAGAATTGAGAGATATAAAGTCGCAATTGCGAGATATAAAGTCAGAATTGCGAGATATAAAGTCAGAATTGCGAGATATAAAGTCAGAATTGCGAGATATAAAGTCAGAATTGCGTGTTATAAAGTCAGAATTGCGAGATATAAAGTCAGAATTGCGAGATATAAAGTCAGAATTGCGAGATATAAAGTCAGAATTGCGTGAAATAAAGTCAGAATTGCGAGATATAAAGTCAGAATTGCGTGATATAAAGTCAGAATTGCGAGATATAAAGTCAGAATTGAGAGATATAAACTCGCAGTTATGTGTTATAAAGTCAGAATTGCGAGATATAAAGTCAGAATTGCGTGATATAAAGTCAGAATTGCGAGATATAAAGTCAGAATTGAGAGATAATGGCCCGGTTTCACAGAAAGGGCTTAGATTAAGCCAGGATTAGGGCTTAGATTAAGCCAGGATTAGGCCTTAGTTCAATTAGGACATTCAAGTAACTTTTATAAATGTGCCTTAGAAAAAACATGATGTGCATCTTGAGACAAAACAATGGCACATATTTTAAGATATGTCAGTGCAAGTTGCTTTCAGTTAAAACAGCTCAAACATGCATTTTAGTCTCGGACTACCTTAAGCCTTATCTGTGAAACCGGGGGATAAAGTCGCAATTGCGAGATATAAAGTCAGAATTGCGAGATATAAAGTCAGAATTGCGTGAAATAAAGTCAGAATTGCGAGATATAAAGTCAGAATTGCGAGATATAAAGTCAGAATTGAGAGATATAAAGATATAAAATAGTTTGAATTCTGACTTTTTTTCTCACAATTCTGACTTTATATCTCGCAATTCTGACTTTATAACACATAACTGCGAGTTTATATCTCGCAATTCTGACATCTTTTCTCAGATTTGTGAGATATAATGTCCAATTCTAAGGGAAAAAAAGACGGACTTATTATTTAATTTTTTTACCTCAGAATAGTTTATATCTCACAATTCTGACTTTATAACACGCAATTGCGACTTTATATCATGCAATTCTGACTTTATATCTCCCAATTGCGTATTAAAAAGTCAGAATTGCGAGATATAAACATGCAATTCTGAGGAAAAAAGTCAGAATTTCAAGTATATTTCTCGCATTTGCGAGTTTATATCTCATAATTCTGACTTTATAACACGCAATTTTGACTTAATAACACACAATTGCGACTTTATATCACGCAATTCTGACTTTATAACTGCAATTGCGACTTTATATCACGTAATTCTGAGATAAAAAGTCTGAATTGTGAGATGTAAACTCGCAATTGTGAGAATAAAAGTCAGAATTGTGAGATTAAAAAGTCGCAATTACCTTTTTTATTTTTCACTCTGTGGCGGACACAAGCTTCCATATGAATGGGAGTGAATGGGCATCAAAAATCAAAATTTTTAAAACACTAAGGCGGCAAGATACAACATGAAACTTTGCTCTAAGTATCACCAGGGGCTCACATGAACTCGAACATTGTGTGTGTACACAGAGTTTACTAAAAAGAAAGACTTTGAATAACTCACTGTGTTTCCGTCCGCCGCCATTTTGTCAGTCAAAAATAGTCGATCTCCAAATGCGAATAAACTGACTCTGAATTTTTGTATTGTTTCTTATATGAGGATCCTTTTCAATAGAAATACAAGGTCAATATTGATTTTCACTAACGAGAAAACAACAAATTATCCATGAATTTATATTGAACTAAGCTTTAGGAGCTTTCCATCTTTACTCTCCTCCCTGTTACGGAGATCGACTATTTTTGACTGACAAGATGCCGGTGTGATGAAGTATCCGGTCACTCTGAAGTGATGGGTCCGGGCTGAGGACCCAATTAGTATGCCAGTAGTATGCCTGATCTAAATCTGTTCTCGCGATAACTTGTAGCTAACGTGAGCTATTTTAGTGTTATTATGTGGTAGCTTTATGTAGAATGCTAAATCCCGCTGCTATATGCAAGGTAAGATTAAATTAAATTGTATATTGTATATGTAAATTGTGTATATTCTATAGCTAATATTTAAAATCTCAAGTTGCGTCAATAGCAGGAGAAAGACCGCGAAATTTAAAAATACTACTGTTAATGTGTCACGAAATGTAGTTTTAAGAGTTTTTCAGTCGATAATGTAGTTGTTTCAATCACAAATATGTTGTTTGTTTATACAGATAGCGCCTATTTAAAAAATTGATCTGACGTTTTCGGAGATGTGAGATCCAAGGGATCACCGGGTTCTCAGCGCTCATGTATCCCGCCTGAAACAGCCTTACCTCGGCTAGTTCTGCTGCCGTCTGCCGCTGGCTTATGTCTCTAGTCTAGTGGTTAAACATGAGATATAATTCGTCTTGTGTAGGCTATATCTAACGGACGATCTTTGATATCATTAATCTATAATTTGTTCCCTGGCAAATCGTTTTGGCTGAGGGCAAAGTTTTAGCTTCATAACTTTATATAACGTTAAATTATTTAGACTATTTATCTTTAACGTTGTAGCCTGCTGACTTATGTTTGACTGAATCGTTTTACTTACTTTATTTCTTGACTTGTATAGCTTCTTATACCTTTTAGGCTGCTTTTATAATGGCTATTATTGATCAATAAAACAGAAATTTAACAAAAAGAGACAGGGTTATGTCATTTTATTTTATATAGCCTATGTAAGAATATTTTAATATATATAAAATATGATATCACCAACACGGCATGTATTTTTTTTTATTTATTTTTTTTATGTATGGGATGGGAAGTATTTCAGGTGTCTTGAAAGAAAGAAATCAAGTATCACTGACAAAGGCTCAAAAGAGACCATCTAAAAGATCTTTTAAAAACAGATTGTTTGTGTTTTTTGTTTTACTTTTAGGACTGGAGAACATCTGTCAATGGGATGTCACGACTTCTTTTCTGTTTGTTAAATGCTCAGTTAGGTTTGGGATCTCTGCAAAGGAGTACCTTCTCACAACTTAATGAATTACTAACGTAATGATAGCAGTAGCACTAAAACGTACTTTGCAAGATTAAGCGCTGTTTTATATGGATTAACCCTTTCATGCATATTGGTCACTACAGTGGACGGCTATTAAAAAAGCATTTGCTTAAATTTGCACGGGTTTTGATGGCTTAGTTGCACATCATCCTCTTCAGTGGACCCACCAGATGTCGCCTTGGCTACGGTTTCGTTCCAATGAACTGCAGTAGCCAAGGCGACATCTAGTGTATATATCTATACCCGCCCGCGCCCTCAGATCATTTGGACGTGGCTGTGTTCAAGAGGTAACAACGATATAAATACTGTTCGTTTTCTCACACAAACCGCTCGTTTCGTGTCTTAGGCCATCAATGTGTACTTACGATGGGGAATTGTTTAATTTGGACGATGTGGAACTGTTTTAATTTGGACTCTGTGCATGCTCTTTGAGGTGGTGACTATAGACCTGCATTATTTGACTGACAGACGAGAACGGTTTGATCTAAAAATATCAAAATTGAAACTACTGCGGAAAAAGACACCTACATCTTGGATGCCCTTGAGGTAAGCTAAAACATACCAAAATTGTATTTCAAAGTGAACTATCCCTTTAAGTGAGTTAGCTGCCTTTGCTGTTGCTGCTGCTGATGATGATGATGATACTGCTGGAGCTGATCTGAGACTGTAGACAGTAAAACAAACATATAGGAGATATATTAGCTGATTAAACTATTTTTATGTGACCATGACAAGATGTAAAGATAGCTGACAGTGTTTAGAACTGGCTCACTAGCTCACTGAGCTGCTGTAAAGCTGCAGATTCTGCCCAGGCTGCTAGGGGAGATGTTCACAGAGGCTGCTGCACACAAAACATAAGATACTGGTAAGCCTTACCAGTGTTGTGATCATTTTTAAGGCACTCTACGTTTTTTAAATAAATATTGTAATAATAATAATAATAGTTTAAAGTATAAATAATAGTTTTTAGTCAAATAACATAAAAAGACCAGACCCCTCGACGCCTGTGAAACCTTTCTCCCTAAAGCTAACGTCACTTACACATCAATATAAACAACATTTCTGCATGCTCTCTTCACGTCGTTCTTGTAAAATAATATTAATAAGTAAACAAACATCAAAAGCACTTCGCTGAGAATGAAACTTGATATCCTCTGGTAGTGCGCGTAGCCGCGCGAAATTAAAAAATGCGCGTGCAGCGTGAGGAATCGTCCCGGATGAGTTCGTGAGGTGAAAGGTCATTATTTGGGTCATTTTATTTACGGCTAAATTATTATTCATTAATTTTACTAATAGTTAGATTGGGCAGGCATCCACAAAAGGGCCTTTAATTACAAAAAAAGGAGAGGAAATTTTGCCTTGACAAAGGGGCACTTTGGGCACCAAGGGGCAAAAGGGCAGGTGCTGGAGCGTTTTACGTTTTAGTGCTGTAAATACGTCAGTATTATACGTTTCTGTGTGTATAAAACGTAAGTAAATGTACGTGTGATAGAACTACACTTTACGTAAAATACACAGGTATTCTCATGAGATCACGTTGGAAATACATGTAGGAGGAGCGTTGACATCACTCTCTGACATCACTGTAGTTCAGAGAGATTCAGAGAAAGTAAAACTAACTTGATCAACAACAATATGGACTCCTGAAACGATCAACCTCTTTAAACTACAGAATATTTATTGGTCCGTTCAAAGAGTCTTGTGGACACATCTGATCCTCGCAGGTAAGAGATAGAAATATAAGGGTGTACTCACACTAGCCAGTTTGAACCGTGCCCGAGTGTGTTTGACCACCAAAGCGCGGTTCGTTTGACTAGGTGGGTGACCAGACGTCCCGAAATCTAAACTGTTGTCCCGAATCCCGAATCTGGCTCTAATTGTCCCGAAAATTATACTAAAGCAAAATCTTGAGTAGGCTAGTTATTGTCTGATAAACATTAAAAACTATCTGCGGAGGTTGAGGTCGGCGACACACTGGCTGCGTGGTGTGTCCGTTTTTATTTCGGCTCCCCTGTTAACAGGTTAGAGCTTGCACACTGCCTGCGTGAGACGCGCGCCTCGAGCCGCGCGGAAAACGCGTGCATGCTAGAAATAGAACCGACGCCTATTTTTCACGCGACACGCAAGCCTGTTGGAAGCGTTTCCAGGCAAAATAGAATAGGAAAAGATGTTTGTATGTCATTTTGACATGAAAACATATTAATAAATGACATTTTGATGTTTGAAAGTTTAAGTTTTTACATAAATCCAGATATAAATGTAATAAAAAAATATATATGATCGATTTTCAGGTTTGAAATTCATTATCTTTTATTATAGGCTACGCAGTCTGATATCATAGAAGCCCCCCCCCCCCCCCCCCGTCACCCCAGACCCCAGACCCATAGACCCCCCCCCCCCGGTCCCGTCCCGTCCCGTCCCGAATTTCAGCCAATCTCATCTGGTCACCCTAAGTGTGAGTAGTGTGAGTGCTCCGAACCGTGCCCGGGCGCGGCTCGATTAGCCGGCCCTGGCCCGCTTGGAAGAGGTGGGCCAGAGCACGGTCAGTTGGACTCGGGCGCGGTTCGCATGCAGTGTGAGCGCTAACCGTGCTGGACTCCATTGTGTTCAGCGCCGCTCTTCCTGTTTATCCCGAAACCGTCGCACCATAATGAAGTAAGCGTGCTCCGGCACGAATGCTGAAACCCTATGTGAGTGCAGGCCAGAGGGGGAGTGGGGAGGGGGGACAATCGTACTCGGGCCCGGTTCATGGCAACCGTGCCTAGTGTGAGTACACCCTGAGAGATTGTGCTGAACAGGTTTCTAGTGGAAGTGAACTGGTTTAGGTTTATGTCGAACTGGAATAAGTTGAACAGAACCAGGTTTAAGCGTGTCAAATACTCAACTATTTTAGTTAACTGCACTGGTATCAGAATTATATTAAAAGTGTTTCATTTGATTGGTTGTAAAGCAAAGTTTGGTGTTTCTGTTATTTTGTCACACGAAAGAAAGACTAAAGAAACAGGGAGTAAATGACCTGCAGATTCACTGAACACAAACCTGCTAAACTGCAGATGAAAATCACTTTTATATTAAACGTTACATTAAGATGAAAATTAAGATAATTTTTTACATGTAATTAAGATAAAATGAGTCAAGTGATGCAACATTTTAACGTTTTCTTATTGAAGAAAAAAAGTAAAAATTTGGTTTAAAAAGTTAATTACTAGCTCACACTCCTTCTCTAAGTCACCTCTGGCTTTAATGAAAAGTCACTACAATGTTAATTATTTATCAGGTAAGTGTTAGTGTAATGAGCTTCACATTAGGGTACTGATCACTTTCTCTGGGTTTGCAGTAATGACCAGCTGACTGTACATGATCTCTAATATATTTGAGTTCCTTCAAAGTCGTTACTATTTGTCTTTAGACATTCTTTACATTCAATTATGGGCTTCTTTATAAACAGACTTCACATGCACACTAATTCAAAATAATCTTGATCATATAGGCAGAAACCATTAGATTAAAATATCTTTTAAAGGGGCTATGTGTAGTTTTTCTACTAAAATTAATCCTTTTTTTATTGCCTGTGTGTGGAGGGGTTGTAATCTCACATTAAAATGATCCACTTGGCGGGTTTTGCTATACGCTGATTTCACGCAGCCGTTATTTTGAAAGCGAAAGCGAGGCTCCGGTGGGAAGAAAACCGGAAGTGTCGCCTTTAATCACAGGAGAGTCGTGAATGCGATGGCGTATTGTTGTGTTTAATGATGTTGTGTCAATTCTAAAAATGCACAAACATTTCTTTCATACTTTAGACTATATACAGTGAAATTCGTTTATAAATAAAATTTTTTTTTTATATATAATTCAGAATGTAAAAAACGAAGCAGGAATGAACTATATACATATCCTATATTGGATATTAACTAGGGCTGGGAATCGATTAAAAAAAATTAACTAATTAATTGCACAATTTCTGTAATTAATTGCAATTAATTGCGCTTCCCCCAAGCTTGTAATCATCAATATTTAAACTTAGAATCACCTAATTAAACAACACAGGAAAAAAAGGGAACAGAAAATAGCCCTATATTAAAATATTAAACATCAATATATCAATATATTATTCTTTTTCAATAATCAATCAACATAATCAATTTAACAGATTATTATTATTATTATTATTTTATTAATTATTAAAACAAAATATAGTCCTAAAAAGCTATTATTACCAGAGCATGTGATCAGAGCAGGTCATTTTACCATTGTTGCCCAGCATGGCTATACCAGCTCAGCAAACAGAAGTCAACAGAGAAATTTCACGTTACTTGAGTGGACTTTACTTTTCCAGTGCTTAGTACATGATTGAAGCCTTTGGGCCGTTAACGACAAAGCCGCCGACACACACACACACACACACACACACACACACACGGAACGGAGAGCTCGCCGCTGCTGGGCCATTAACGACAGAGCGAGCCGACACACACACACACGCACGCGCGCGCGCGGAGCACAGAGCGCGCCGACCGACCGACACACACACACACACTCACGCGCGCGGAGCACAGAGCGCGACGCACATACCGAGCGGAAAAGACCCGCTCATGAAAGCTGCCCGAGAATGAAACCTGACCGCCGAACATGGAGGGGCGGGACGGCATATTTCGGCCTTTTTAATAGCAGACGCAACAGGAAATCATTAAAACGAGGCAAAAAAAAAAAAGTGCTGCGTCAATTGCGTTATTTTTTTTTAACGCGTTAAACATTTCAAATTAATCGCAAAGATTAACGCGTTAATTCCCCCAGCCCTAATATTAACATCCAATAGTGTAAATCGCGGCAGCAGCTTCAGGTTGGTAATCCAAGGCATTGTTTATCTTTACTTCCGGGGTTCTTCCCACCGGAGCCTCACTTTCGATTTCAAAATGGCGGCTGCGTGAAATCAGCGTATTACCTCTGAAAGCAAGTATTCCTATTTCTATGTGAAGGCTCCGGGTCAGATTTACTGCGAAATCCAGTGACGTGACCTGCATGTGCGCTCCCGAGCCTCTCTCCTCGTCCACTGACTTTGCACTCAACAGCGACGACACTGCAACTTATGACATGGAAATGCACATGGAGTAATCTGCTAACACTAAAAAACGACCTGCTCCCAGCACAACACAGACTCGTTTTATCTGCTGAAGCTCGTCAGGCCAAACGTGAATCGGATCAACTTCGGACGAAAACACGGATCAACATCAGCAGGGCTTTTGAATCATGGAGAAACCTGAGTTTGAGAAATCATGGAGTTTACCTGAGTTTCCAGCATGTTGTGTGATGCTTTCTCCGGTGTGTTGCGTCTCAGTCTGGCCGGTACCCAGAGTACTCGCTCATGAGTTCGAGCACGAGCACGAGCACTCGCTTGTAAACGTATTGGTTGGAATCTGAAACATCACCGCTAGAGGCCACTGAAAACTACATATAGCCCCTTTAAGATTATAAGAAACTTAAATTGAGTGTGTGTATCAAGTGTGCCCAAACTTTAGACTAGTAGTGCAGGTGATTTATCTTCTTCATTTCTTTCTCCAGGGATGTCTTCCTCCAGCGGTCCACTGACTGAGGAGCTTCAGTGCTCTATATGTCTGGACGTGTTCACTGATCCAGTCACCACTCCATGTGGACACAACTTCTGCAAGACCTGTCTGAATAAGTGCTGGGACAACAGCCAGACCTGCAACTGTCCATACTGTAAAGAAACATTCAAGCACAGACCTGATCTCAAGATTAACACCACACTCCGAGAGCTCGTAGATCACTATAAAAAGAAAAGTCCTGAGAAAAAACCTGAAGTTTTGAAAAAACCTGAAGTTCTGTGTGACTTCTGTGAGGAAAGAAAGCTGAAAGCCCTGAAGTCGTGTCTGGTGTGTCAGATCTCTTACTGTGAAACTCACCTGGAGCCTCATTTGAGAATGGCAGGTTTAAAGAAACACAAACTGATCAATCCTGTGAGTAATCTGGAGGACTATATATGTCAGAAACATGAGAGACCTCTGGAGCTGTTCTGTAGAGATGATCAGACATGTGTGTGTCTGTCCTGCACTGACGGAGATCACAAGAACCACAACACTGTTTCTTTAGAAGAGGAGAGTGAAGAGAAGAAGGTAGAAGTTACTGACAAACTGATTTTAAATGGCTCTTATCATGAGGAAACACATGTTCTTTAATATAAATGAATCAGTTATGAAAACATATTGTGTGTTGTTCTCGGTCTATAGACTCAACTGATGAAGACACAGAAAGACACACAGCAGATGATCCAGGACAGAATCAAGAAGATTCAAGACGTCAAACACTCAGCAGAAGTCAGAAAAGTGAGTTTAAAATAATTAAATTAAATAAATTATAATATCTATCATTGTTTATTGAATTGTTGTATAAAAGCAATTTCACACTGGTCTGAATATCGAAAAGTCTGTGATTTTCCTGATCACTTAGTAAAGTAATAACACATCTCTCCTCAACAGCACACATTATTTGAGGAATCATTCAGTGCAAACGGTGCAGAATGAGGGATTTTGAAAACTGCCTAAAAACACTGAAGTATGAGAAATAATAACACTGATTCTCGTCTTAACAAACACCACTAATAATGTGTTGATTGTCCTGGTTGAGCAGAGAAACACAGAGAAGGAGAAAGCAGCCCGTGTGGAGCTCTTCACTGATCTCATCCGCTCCATTGAGAGATGTCAGACTGAACTGCTGGAGATGATGGAGGAACAGCAGAAAGCAGCAGAGAAACAGGAGGAAGAGCTCATTGAAGAGCTGGAGCAGGAGATCACTGAGCTAAAGATGAGAAACACTGAGCTGGAGCAGCTCTCACACACTGAAGATCACCTCCACCTCCTACAGGTCAGTCAACATCTCTCTGATCAATGATAATGCAGTATATGACACCATAACACTCCCCATGCTAAAGGATTTCTCCTCTCTCCTGCTGTAGATTTACTCATCCCTGTGCAGCTCTAGAAACACCAGGAACTGGTCTGAGATCAGTGTGAAGACTGATGAGAGTCTGGAGACTCTGAGGAGAGCTCTGACTAAACTGCAGGACTCTCTACAGGAGAAACTCACGCAAACTGGTGCGACAATATCAAATACACCGTACAGATACATATATTTATCATCTTTTAATATCAGTAACGAAGAATGAGTCTGTTAAAGCTGAAATATGTGTAATGGGGCTGTTCAAGGTGGGGATTGAACCCGGGTCTGTTGTGTTCAAAGTCACTGAGTTAACGGATTGAACTAACTCCCCAATAAATGAATCCAAGAGCATAGGTGGTCAAAAGGCAAGGAGTCGTGGATTTTCAACAAAAGACTATCTTTACTGATAAAAAGTACAATAAAAACAAAGGAAGCCAGGCTTCCGAGAAACAGTACAAAGAAAAATAGACACAAGGGTCCAAAGACTTAAACTTGACCAGACTTAGCTTGCAACAGGTAACATAGGCTCAAGACTGAACAATAAGGCATGGCACAAACACACTTAAATAGGGCAAGATACAGGTGTGATGCATCAGGCATAATGAGTGGTAGTGTTCAGCAGGAGTCTGGTGAGAGACGCCACCTACCGACCAGGAGGAAAATAGCAGTCCAGTTAAGGGTTCCTTACAATAAGAGAAGTGTGTGATCATGTGTTTGTGTCTCATTATCATCACAGTTCTTCTTGAAGAGAGCAGGTCATATTCATCTTTAATTTCAGAAAACATGCAGTAAATTCATCTTGTACTAGAAGCTTCATCACTGTAACCAGAACCTTGAGGCTTTAGTAAATCTGTGAACACTTTTAGATGAGAAACAACAGAAAGAAACATTCATTTTCTGCCATTTTCAGTCTTTTCAGCTGTTTCATCTAAATGTTGTGATTATGTGTCAGATAAAATCAGTTTAGCAGAAGAAAATCAAATTGATAGACATCATTAATGTCTATGCATGCAGATTTCTGACCTGTAGTTCAAACAGCTTCGCAGTGCTGGGCTTTCATTTTCACTTTCTCTAAGGTTATTTTTATAGAGTTGTCTTTGCTGAATAACCACAACACTAATACATTCCAAAACTGAGATGAATAACATTAGGCATAACAATATCTAAAATAAAAATTTCATAAAATGTTTCACAAAAGATGTTCTAAAAAGGAGGAATATTTCAAGCTCAAACACAATAGGAGTTCAGGGATTCTCTAAATATCAGCAGAGAAACATTGATCAGATAAAACATGATGTTGTACACAATTCTTTAAATATAACCTTAAATCTTGTCTATAATTCCACACATAAACATGTCAAAGATCTGATGGTGTTTTATTGTCATTAGTCTCTACAGAAGTGAAGAGGAGACAGCAGTATGCAGGTACAGTGTGCTGTCTGCACTACACTAGATTACATTCAGATACTCACAGCTTCATCACTGACCGACATGATTAAACACTGATTACATATTACAAACATCATCACTAAATATCTGTATTGTGAATTTGTGATTTATATTCTCTGTTTTCTCAGTGGATGTGACTCTGGATCCTGATACAGCTCATCCTGATCTCATCCTGTCTGATGACGGAAAACAAGTGAGAGATGGAGACATTAGACAGAAACTCCCAGACAAACCAGGGAGATTTGATTACTGTGTAAGTGTCCTGGGAAAGGAGGGATTCTCCTCAGGGAAATTTTATTTTGAGGTGCAGGTGAAGGGAAAAACTGACTGGGATTTAGGAGTGGTCAGAGAATCCATTAACAGGAAGGGGGTGATCACAGTGTGTCCCAGTAATGGATACTGGACTGTGGTTCTGAGGAATGGGAATAAATATAGTGCCTGTGCTGATCCTCGTGTCTCTCTGTGTATGAGAGTGAAGCCGCAGCGGGTCGGTGTGTTTGTGGATTATGAGGAGGGTCTGGTCTCCTTTTATGATGTGGAGTCCAGCTCTCATCTCTACTCTTTCACTGATCAGTCTTTCAATGGGAAACTCTATCCATTGTTTAGCCCATGCCCTAATGATGGAGGTAAAAACTCAACTCCACTGATCATCACTCCTGTCAAACACAATAAATGAATTTTCTGCCGTAATATGAAATACACAATGAAAATGATTTATATAATTACAAATCTAAACATGTTTTGCTATATTTTAATAATTTGTTTTTCATTGTTATACAGTAATCTATAATTCTAGCTATAATTGCAAATCATATTGTGAAAATATAATGCTTGTTTAACAATTTTATTTTCAACTTTTCATAATTATTCATGCCATTGTTTTCTCCCATCTCAACCTGACAAAGTGAAAGTGTCTGTATTTTTGTTTTTATATACATCAAAATAAACCAAACTATGATAAAATTGATCAAGTATATCAAAGCTGTTTCTACCATTTCAATTACAAAATGATCTGTGATAATACTGAGGTAAATCAGATGGTAATTCCTCAATATATCACTGTATGTTTATTACCATATTCATATACAACACTATGGATCTTCAAAACACCATGATATTATGATCATGGTAAAAACAAAAATTAAAAAGAAGAAGAAGATGAAGAAGAAGAAGACATTGTAGGTCTATTACCAAGTTACCATGTCAAATGTTTGCCCCATGGTAAAACTAGGTTTGTTTAAAGGTGCCCTAGAATGTGTTGAAATAATATTTTAATTTTGCCTCTGATATCTACATAGAGGGTATGGCTTATTTAAGGGTATTTAAAATGTCCAGATATGGTTTTACAGGTCCATTTTCAACCCTAGAAATTGGCCCTAGAATGAAATGGTCTGTTTTTACCTTATTTGGAAGGGTCATGAATAGTAATGAGGAGTTCTGCTCTGATTGGCTGTTTCACTGCGGGCTCATTACAGTAGCTCAGAGTGACAGCAAACAGGTCCCTGATATCCAGCGTGACAATGGAGAGATTAGGCGTTCAACCGTACAAGTTAAATACTAGTATATGAAACGTATAATTTAAAATACATTAATGACTCGTTATAACGTAGTACAAACGTCTTCTATAATAAAGTGATTTTGTATGATTTGTAAGCAGGAACTAAAGCGATTACCCATAAAACGTGCTTTGAACCAATCGGATTGCTTGGGTCCTCATATTACGGTAAGGCAGTATAAGCTCAGGTAAAGCTCATAGCACGATCATCAGATAACGTTAGCTGTACTATCTAAGCTAACTAAAAAACACACTAACAACGAGAAATGTTTAATTTCACAATCTATAGCTTCGGTTAAATACTAGTATATGAAACGTATAATTTAAAATACATTAAATACATTAATGACTCGTTATAACGTAGTACAAACGTCTTCTATAATAAAGTGATTTTGTATGATTTGTAAGCAGGCACTAAAGCGATTACCCATAAAACGTGCTTTGAACCAATCGGATTGCTTGGGTCCTCAGCCCGGACCCATCACTTCAGAGTGACCGAATACTTCACCACACCGGCGGACGGAAACACAGTGAGTTGTTCAAAATCTTAATTTTTTACATTGCTTACATTGCAGGGCCGGTTCTAGGTCAGTGGATATAGAAAGCCTAGGTCTCTCCCCCTCCGCTTCCGGCTCATGGGACCTTATTTATTTCGGAAAAAATATGTATGGTAGTCAATGGCGAGAGACAGCTTATCTTTTGATTCTGTCTGAACTGTGCCCTGAATTACACATATGATGTTTGTCAATTTAAAAGATAATTATGAAAGTCAAGAAAGTCGCAGTTTGTCATAAAACAGAAGAGTAACATTTAGTTTTATGTGAAAATCGCTCAATGAACTACATCTCTCGTCTCGCACTATATATGTACGTATGTGTGCGGTCTGGTACAAAACTGAAAATATTTTTTTGAAAAATGACCTATCGTTTCGCTAGATTACAACCTCTTCTTCAGCTGTGATCGCGTACAGCCCGTTTAAACACTTCAAAGACTTTTGAAACTGCATTGATTTGGACTTAAAAACTATGGTTACCAATGAAGTCCATTGTTAGAAGAAAAATCCAGAAATGTTTTCCTCAAAAAACATAATTTCTCTCCCACTGAGGAAAGAAAGACATGGATATCTTGGATGGCATTGGGGTGAGTAAATTATTAGGAAATTTTCATTTTGGGGTGAACTAATCCTTTAATTGTTTTGCTCTATGAGAAAGACAAGGTAACAAAATATTCGGGGCTTAAACCCCCTTAGCCCGGCCCTAGCGCCGCCCCTAAAGCTGAAGCATGAGTGACAGCCCGACAGCAATCGAAGAAACTCAAAAGCTCCATGATAGACTCTGTTTCTCTCGGGTCAGCGCTGTGGCGAAGCCTTCAGAGAGTCGCTCACATGTGAACCTCCCCCCGAGAGCTCTCTGATGGACTGTACATCACACAGACAGGGACACCGAGTGCTCCAAACACAAAACCATGCATTAGCATCCTTCATAATTCATCCGCTCATACATATTTACATTAATAAATGGACGGCAGACTAATGCACTTTATGAGATTAATTAATTAATGTTCTGGTAGGAGACTAACTGTTTCGCTCAAGCTACACTTTTTACATTTTCTGGAGATCATTTTTTGTTTGCATATGCAAAATGTACCGCCACACTGCTGGAGCTGCTGATGCTTGCACTTCAGGGATAAGAAAATATGGCATTCGAGTTGATATGTTTGATACATTTCTGTGAATCCCGCCCCAAAATATTTGTTCTTTTGCACTTTCTACTCATCAAAGAATCATGAAAATCAGTTTCTACACATATATTAAGCTGTTCTCAACATTGATAATAATAAGAAATGACTTTTGAGCAGCAAATCATCATATTAGAATGATTTGTGAAGGATCATGTGACACTGAAGACTGGAGTAATGATGCTGAAAATTCAGCTTTGATCACAGGAATAAATTACATCTTAAAATATATTCACACATAAAACACATTTAATTTTTGTTTTGTTTTTACTGTATTTTTGAACCAATAAATTCAGCTTGGTTGAAGCATTAAAAACTTGATTACATAATTTTTTTTATTATTATAACATGTAATTTATATTTGTTTTGTATTAAAGAAATAATCAAATATTATTATAAAATTGAAATAAATGTTAATAAAATATGGTAACACTTTATTTTACAGTGTCCTTGTTATGTTACATGTACTTACCATAGTAATAACAATAAATTATGCATAATTACATGCAACTAACCCTCAACCAAACCCTAATCCTACCCTATCCCTATAAGTAAGTACATATAGTTAATTAATATTACTCAGTACTTACATAATTACACTAACAATGACACCTTAAAATAAAGTGAAACCTAAAATACTTATTTATAGGTGTTTTATACAGTTTATACGCAGAGTTTATACGTGTCTCCCATTTTTGCTGCACAGGACTAAGTGAATGTTTATTTAAATGAATTGCAATGATATATATTAAAACTTTTTTTATTGTATCTTCGTGTGAAGAGAATCTTTAGCTATTTTATACAGTTTATACGCACAGTTTTATGCTGCAGTTGACTACACATGAATGTATTTATGATTATATTAATTTCCTGGAATGAACTTTAATTGAATCTATAAACAGTAGTGTTATTGTTATTAATATTATTTCATTTTTAAATTTTTGTTATTAGTATTTTTATTATTATTATGATCTAAAATGAATAACCTGTAACATGGGGTTGTTTGACCCAGCACTGATTAAAAAACAACCCAGCAAATGGGTTAATGTATAAAACCCAACCTGCTGGGTCAAAATAACCCAGCATGTGTTCTGTCCAATATTTACCCAGCTCTGGGTTGCCAAATAACCCAAATTGGGTTGTTTTTAACCCAGCATTTTTTAGAGTGTATATAGATAATATAACAAACAATGGGAATTGAAAAACACGCAATAAATGTCACTTAACAAATTTCCAGCAACTTTTCTTCTGACTTCAAATCTGTTCCATCAAAAAAAAAAAAAAAAAAAAAAGGCTTGATGAAAAGGAGCATCTGAGCCATCCATCCCATTCTTTTGTTCCCAGTAAATCCGAGTGAAACGTGTTGCAGTGAGAGTTCAGACGGTTCCTCTAGTCCGTCCTGAAGCGCTCAGACGTCGTGCGCAGGATCAAAGCTCTGGAACTCTCGTTTGTAGCGTAATTGCAAACAGGCCTGATAATTAAGTTAATCTGCATTGCTGTATTCACCTCACTTGAACTCAATCGCTAACAGGATAGCACACAACCTCAGGCCGACATGATGGAAATAAGAAACAAATGCTGCGCTTGTGAAAACCCTTCTTTTGTCTCCTGTCTTCGTGAGTTCCTACATCTACAGTTAACATCCACATCTGGTTGTTCGATGGGTCTGGAGTGATGGATCGAGGAAAAGAAATGAGGAAATGTATGTTATACTGTAAGTGCTGCTAATGCTAGCACCTGTTGGACACATGTGGATCTGATCATTACTATTATGAACAAAACATGCTTTTTTTTTAAACCCTTAAACACATTATATCTATATAACTCATTTTTTAAGTAACCAAAAGTGGTTTCAAGCTGACTTGCAGATGGAGAGAGCATTAACCCTCTGCTCGCGTTACAAATCAACCTTTTATTTCAATGAAACTAATGTACTATATTTTAGGTTGATAATGTTTATTTAATATTTTGTATTTTAGGAGATTTTATGGTACTAAGTTATATTTATGTAATAGTTATGATCCATTTCTTCCCTGTTCGCTACTTTTTGAGCATGAACCTGAAATTTCCCACTTAAACTGCAGTAATACTGAAATGCTTTAGAGCACAAACACTTACATTTGGTCTCTTTTTAAGGAAGAAACTCGGCAGATTATGAATTGAATGTGAAAAAGTGAAACAAAATGTTTTTATATATATATGATTAAGATTATTATTATGAAAAATGCATACAAATACTATTTTTTTACATTTGAACATTTTCCAAAACATGTTTTACACTAAAACTATAGGAGAAAATCAAAGCCATGAATCTAAACAAATGATATAAGACCTGATAAGAATGTAAAATGTGTACCTTGAAATGCAATGTAAGTCGCTTTGGATAAAAGCGTCTGCCAAATGCATAAATGTAAATGATATGATATCTCATAAAATGTGCTTTCAGTGAGATTTTGTTGTGGGCGCAGTACCAAACGCTTCCACTAGATGAAATTCACTCTCCATTCATATACAATGTGGTCAGTTTTGACCTTGAACAGTTCAAGTGTGACTATTTTTCAGGACTATTTAACCTTTTCGAATCATGGCCATGATTTTTTTTTTTTTGTTGTTGTTGCTCACATATCAAGTGCCAAAACCTTTACCAAGTTTCGTACTATTCCGATGACGGAACAGCTCCATCATTGATTTGAAACTAGGAACTAATCAATTGCACTAAATTAACTTATAAATGAAAAAATAAAATATATATATATATACAGTACTGTGCAAAAGTCTTAGGCATGTTAATACGCAATACCCCCCCCCCCCCCCCCCCCCCCCCCCCGCAATATATCGTTACACCATATATTGATTTGCATTAGTTAATAGAAGTTAAATCATAAATAAATTCAATTTGTGATTTTATTTTTGAAAGCATTCTCACTTTCCAGCATTTTAACACGAGTGCCAGTGCTTCTCCCAGTACTGTAGCTTTGCAGGAAGGTTTCTTCAAGCATCTCGGAGACGTTCCCGCAGTTCTTCTGGATTTAGTCTGTCTCAGTTTCTTCTGTTTCTTCATGTAATCACAGACGGACTCGATGATGGTGAGATCAGATCATACCGGCTGTTGTCAGACTCCTTGTGCATACACAAATCTCACTGGATTATTACAATTAATGGCAAAAAGAATGTTTGGAAATGTGATATTTCCTACTGACACTACAGCAAAAGATATAAATAACTGACTTAAAACCATTTTTTGGGGGGGTATTAACATGCCTAAGACTTTTGCACAGTACTGTATATATATGTAAACTGCTCTGTTGTGAACTTCTAAATAGCACATCAGTCTCTCAGATCACCACCAAATCCCAGGAGAAAACGTACTCGGTTACTATCGTAACCTCGGTTCTCTCTAGAAGAGGGAACGAGTATTGCGTAAGTAGCTTACGCATCGGGAAAGTCTTCTTTCTTCGAGATCTGAAGCCAAAAATTATCCTTAATTTTGTATTTATTGTCAACGCAGTGCGGCAGCTAGCAAACCATAGCAGGCTGAACAAGCGTGCTCATTGGTTGCCTGGCGGCAACTGCTTAAGCCTATCAGTGAGCCCTGCGTAACTTCACATCCAATGAGGGCGCTTCGCGCCCTCCACACCCCTCTAACCGTCAAGATGGGTGTGGCCAGTGTGTATATAAGCAAGGCTCACAGGCTGAGAATCTGGTTTTCGTAGTCTGAAGCGCAAAAGCTCGTGGCGCGACACGGCAGGTTACGCAATACTCGTTCCCTCTTCTAGAGAGAACCGAGGTTACGATAGTAACCGAGTACGTTCTCTTACGAGAGATTCTCTCGTATTGCGTAAGTAGCTTACGCATCGGGAACCCCTTGTCAACGCCGTGCGCGCCGAGCATGCAGCATATGAATCCCAGGGAGACCGGGGAAAAACATAACGCTGGAACAGGTGGCCGGTAGATGAAACGGGCCAACACATGTACAAAAACACTTCATTTTATGAATAGATAGAGCGGCACAGCCGGTCCATTCATATTCATGTAAGTAATGAGGCCGGCGGAGCGGGCCCACATAATACATTAGCACGAATAAGGGAGAATAAACAGAGCAGAGCGCAATCTATTTATGGGGAGAATAAGCCCTCGCGCGGTAGAGTGTAAGAGAAGCGGCCAGCAGAGCGGGCCAACACCGATACACAGCGCGCAGAGGGAAATAAGGGATAGAACGGCACAGCCGGTCTGAACACCAAACTCTCCTTCCCCTGGTGCCATACCAGAAATATAACCAGTATGCAAGCGTAGTCTGCGCATAAGTGACTGGACAGAGCGTACAGCTTATTCATATTGATAACAGTTTAGCCTGCAAGGCAGGAACTTCTAGGTTATAAAACCTCACGAATGTCGATGGGGAGGCCCAGCCCGCCGCCATACAAATATCGTGAATAGAAATTCCGCTGGACCAGGCCCACGAAGAGGCCATGCCTCTAGTGGAGTGGGCTCTGATACCCAAAGGACACTGCAGGTGTTTGGAGGCGTAAGCTGCTGCAATCGCGTCCACAATCCACCTGGACAGGCTCTGTTTCGAGGCGGCGAGACCCTTGGTGCGCCCGCCGAAAGAAACGAAGAGCTGCTCGGAACGCCTGAAAGCGGCGGAGCGCGTGATGTAAACTCTCAACGCCCTAACAGGGCATAGGAGGTTATCACTGTCTCCGTTATCGGATGCTGGCAGAGCCGAAAGGGAGATGATTTGAGCCCTAAAGGGGGTTCCAATCGCCTTGGGGATGTAACCGTGTCTCGGTCTGAGGATGACTTTCGAGTCATTCGGTCCGAACTCAAGACATGCAGGGCTAACAGATAGCGCGTGCAAATCCCCCACACGTTTTACTGATGACAGAGCAATCAGAAAAACGGTTTTGAGCGAAAGATACTTAGAATCCACGGATTCAAGCGGTTCAAAGGGAAAAGCCTTCAGGGCCTCCAGGACCAAGGACAGATCCCAAATAGGAACCGAGGGGGGCCGCGGGGGATTCATCCGTCTGGCTCCTCTGAGGAAACGAATGATAAGCTCGTTCCTTCCTATTGCGCAGCCGAGCGTCGTCTGAGCGAACGCTGCGATAGCCGCCACATAAACTTTGAGCGTGGAAGGGGACCTGCCCTTATCCAACAGCTCCTGTAGGAAGGAGAGCACCCGCGGGACACCACATGCTTGTGGATCCAAGCTCTTGGTAGCGCACCATTTAGTGAACACAGACCATTTAGAGACATAGAGCCGCCTCGTAGAGGGGGCTCTAGACTGCGCGATCGTGTTCAATACCCCTTCTGGCAGGTCAACGGGTATCCGTTGATCACCCATGCATGTAGAGACCATCTCTCCGGACGGGGATGCCAGATCGATCCTCCGGCTTGAGAGAGGAGATCCTTTCTCAGCGGGATCGGCCATGGGGGTGAGTGCGACAGCCTCACTAGCTCTGGGTACCAGACTTGGTTCTCCCAACGAGGAGCTATAAGAAGCACTGGGTGGTGCGTTTCCCTGATTCTCGCTAGGACCTGCGGTAGCAGGGAGATGGGAGGGAAAGCGTAAAGCGGGAGGCTGGGCCAGGCTTGGGACAGCGCGTCCTCGCTTTTTGAGAAGAATATCGGGCAGTGCGCGTTGTCTTGTGACGCGAAGAGGTCGACTTCCGCTCTGCCGAACAGGCGCCAGAGGATCTGGACTGTCTGAGGGTGCAGGGACCATTCTCCCGGGGGAATGATGTTCCTGGACAGTCTGTCTGGGCCGACATTCAGGTGGCCCGGCACGTGCGCTGCTCTCAGGGAGCGCAACGAGCGGTGAGCCCACACGAGAAGGCGTTCTGTCAGTTTGCACAGGTTCCTGGACCTGACACCGCCCTGTCGGTTCACATAGGACACCACAGACATGTTGTCCGAACGGACTAGTACATGGTGATCCCGTATGAATGGGAGAAAGCGCTTGAGCGCGTTCTCGACCGCTATCATCTCCAAACAATTTATGTGGAGGCATTTCTCCTGGTCTGACCACAGGCCAAAGACCGGCTTGCCCTCGAAAAGAGCGCCCCAACCTGAGGTGGAAGCGTCTGTCGAGATAACTTTGCGGTGTGAGATGGCTCCCATTGTTACCCCTTGCTGGTACCAGTCGGCCGCTAACCAGGGCTTCAGTGCTGAAACGCAGCTCTGAGTCACTCTGATTCGAATGCCGCCGGAGGTCCAGCCTCTGCGAGGCACTCGGGCATTCAGCCAGCGCTGTAGCGGGCGCATATGTAATAGACCCAGCTGAAGCACTGCGGCAGCTGAAGCCATACAACCCAGCATCCTCTGAAAAACCTTGAGAGGAGCGATGCTGCCCGGCCGGAGGGACGCGGCTAGGCGTCGAATGCGGCGCGCGCGCTGTGGTGACAAGCGGGCCGTCATTGCCACAGTGTCCAGTTCCAAGCCCAGAAACGAGGTTGATTGACTGGGCACTAATGAGCTCTTGGTCCAGTTGACCGTGAGCCCCAGGCTGTTCAAATGGCTGAGAAGCACTGCTCTGTGAGCGATGAGCTCGGCCTCTGACTGTGCTAGAATCAGCCAATCGTCCAAATAATTCAAAATTCGCATACCCTGCCCTCTCAGGGGAGCGAGAGCCGTGTCCATGCACTTCGTGAATGTGCGAGGTGCCAAAGACAGGCCGAATGGTAGGACGGTGTACTGATAAACCTGGCCGTCGAAGGCGAATCTCAAGAATGGCCTGTGACGGGGTATTATCTGGATCTGGAAGTATGCGTCTTTCAGATCGAGGGAGATAGACCAGTCTCTCGGGCGAATTTGCGCGAGGATCTGTCTGGTCGTGAGCATTTTGAACGGTCTTTTCATAAGAGCTTTGTTCAAATATCTCAGATCCAAAATCGGTCTGAGAGCTCCGTCCTTCTTGGGAACGAGAAAATAACGGCTGTAAAAGCCTGACTCGCTCATAGAAGGGGGAACCGGTTCTATAGCCCCTTTGCACAGAAGTGACGCTATTTCTGCACGAAGTAGGTGTGCTACTTCCTTGTTCACTCTCGTCTCGGTACGCGCTCGAAAGCGCGGAGGGCGGCGAGCGAACTGCAGAGTATAGCCGTGTTTTACTGTGCTTAGCACCCATTCTGATGCACCTGGAATCGCTTCCCACGCTTTCGCATGTGTCGCCAGGGGCAGAATGGCCTCCGGGCTCTGATTGCCGCGCGTAGCGGGCTCGAGAGCTCGAAACGGAGGGGCGGGCGCAGCGCGCGCGCTCTCTGTGCTTAGACACGGCGGGTCGCTCACAGCGATAGCCGGCTGTTTTACACATAACGTCCCGGTGGCTATGGACGGGGAACGAATAGTGTGAGACTCGACGCGCAAGGGCGGGGGCGGAGTGTTCGTGATAATGTGTGAGCGCAGGGGAGCGGGCACAGCATTTGTATTTGGAACATGACCGGTCGTGAGGGGCCGTGTGACAGATAGAGCAGTGAGTAGGTGTGGGCACTGCGAAGCGGACACGTGACCTACTTCTATCACTCGAGCAGCCGGTGGCTGCTTTATGAGAGTGGGCTCTGTGATAGACACGGGGTTTATAGTGCTTAGGTGCAGAGGTGAACACAGAAAAGTGGGCACATTTACTGCATCTGAAACATATGCGGCGCGAGCCGTGTAACCAGACATTATGCACTTTTTGAGATTTCTCTGGTTCGCCGTGAAAACGGCGGTTGAGTGCAGGCGAGAGGGTAATTTTACCGGCTCGTTGGCTGCGGGATGAACATCTGCAGTAGCCGTGGCCACGGGGACTGACAGGATATAATGTTTCAACGGCGGTCCGGCCGCAGCGGGACACATCCGTCTTTTCTTCCCTCTGGCTAGGAAGACTTTGCGGGCTCGGGTTTCACCGCGATCCTCTGCCGGGGTCCCCGGGGAGGAGGCGGTCTGTTTCGGCTGTTCGAGCGGCTGTTCGAGCGCGAACGAGGGCGGCCGCCCTGTCGTCGCTGCGAAGAAGGAGGTTGAGCTGGACGCTGGTTGGAGCTTCGCGCAGGCTGATCGCGAGGGCGGCGTGCGGCAGAGCTAGAGCGTCGAGGCAGAAAAAGGTTCATTGCCTGAGTGGTTTTCTGAACCTCCGAGAAGCGGTCTACGATCCCGTTAACCGCTGGGCCGAAAAGGCCGGTGGGGGAGAGGGGGGCGTTGAGAAACACCGCGCGCTCTGACTCCCTCATGTCGGCAAGCGTCAGCCAGAGATGCCTCTCTGTGACCGTCAGAGAGGACATGCACCGTCCCAGGGCCTGTGCAGCGGATTTCGTGGCGCGAAGGGAAAGGTCCGTCGCGCTCCTCAAATCCGTTACCAACGCAGAATCCCTGCTCTTCTCGTCCAAGTCGCGGAGGAGATTCGCTTGAAGGATCTGCAGCACGGCCATAGAGTGAAGGGCAGAGGCAGCCTGTCCGGCGGCGGAGAAAGCGCGGCCGACGAGAGCTGATGTGGTTCTGCAGGCCTTAGACGGGAGGGCAGCCTTTGAGCGCCAGCCAGAGGGCGGGCAAAGGTGCGCTGCGACCGCCTCTTCCACGGGGGGAATGGCATTATACCCCTTCTCAACGGCGCCGTCAACCTGTGAGAGCGTCGATGAGGCGTGTGAAGAAACCCTCGCGGAGAAAGGTGCGTTCCACGATTTAGAGAGCTCGCTGTGGAGCTCGGGCAGGAAGGGTGCGGTCCTGGACACTGGCGATCGGCGGCGGCGATGCAGAAAGCAGCCGTCGAGCCTGTTCGGCGCTGGCTCACTAGGGGGAGCCCACTCGAGGCCCAGCTGATCGACAGCCCGGGTGAGGAGGCGTAAGAGCTCCGCGTCCTCGCCCACTCGAGTGCGGCCGGACTCCTGGACTGAAGAGGAGGCGGTGGACCATTCCTCGCTGTCCGAGGCCAGGATGGAACAGCTGTCAGCGGCATGTTCCTCGAACACATCCGCCTCGTCCCCAGAAGCGGCGGCGGCGCGGGCGAGAGCCGGCGGTTGAGCGGCCGAGAGGGGGGGCGGAGAGGGCGAAAGAGAAGCTCGAGGGAGGGGCTCCGGCGAGCTTCTGGGCGCTTCCTCATTCTCCGGTGGTCGCTGCGAGCGGCACTTCTTCTTGCGCGGCCCGACAGGGACAAGCGGAGTGACAGCATTGTCAAAAACTTCAAGCCGAGCCCGCAGGGTCGACATTGATAGTTCCTCGCACTCAGGGCAGCCGCCCGAAGAGAGTGCGGCAGCAGCGTGATCACGGCCCAGGCAGAGAGCGCAAATGAGATGGCGGTCTCCGTTGCTGAGCGGCGCGCGGCATGAACCGCAAGAAAAACGAGGCATTTTTAGAAAAACGCCTCGTGCTCTTTTAGAAATGAGAGAGAGTGTGTGTCGCGGGGCGAACACACACAGCAATGAAAAAGGATATGTCGCCGGATAGCGTAGCAGGCACGGATGGCTGAAGGCGGCGAAGGCGGCCGGCTTCCTCAGGCGCTGTCCTAAGCTTGCTGGTCGCTGGTTTCAACGGCGGCGGCTCTCAAGATCCAGCGATGCGAAGAGCTTCGCTGAAGACAAGAAAATCAGATTCTCAGCCTGTGAGCCTTGCTTATATACACACTGGCCACACCCATCTTGACGGTTAGAGGGGTGTGGAGGGTGTGAAGTTACGCAGGGCTCACTGATAGGCTTAAGCAGTTGCCGCCAGGCAACCAATGAGCACGCTTGTTCAGCCTGCTATGGTTTGCTAGCTGCCGCACTGCGTTGACAATAAATACAAAATTAAGGATAATTTTTGGCTTCAGATCTCGAAGAAAGAAGACTTTCCCGATGCGTAAGCTACTTACGCAATACGAGAGAACCTCTCGTAAGAGAACAAACTTTGTCAACTGAGTATAACTCAAGGGTAGGGAGACTTGAAAGCGTGAGAGATATGCAGGGATGCATCTGAGTCCTGAGCTGTCGAGCCATTTGAATTCTTCGCCATGGCGGACAGAAAAAGTGTAATTACTTTATTTTCATCCCAAAAGTAATTTCCTGACCCACTCAAGCAAGGCTGATACTGTAGAGTATTAATGAGAGCAAGCTGGGGGCACAATCTCCTCCACACATCTGAAACGCCTCATACAGAGGAGGAAGAAAGGACGCTTTCTCGAGGAATGGCCGATCCGTGCGTTAATGTGAACGCTCAGTGTGTTCATGTTCAGCTCGTACCAGCGCAGTAATGGAGGAAGAAGAGCTCTACGCCAGAAACAATCAGCGGATGTTATGTGTGCCATTTGCAAATGACCGCACTCGCACTGAGGGTCCCGTTACATAAACACAAGCAAATAAAGTCAATATCTCATGATTACTGCCAAGAACTTGATGAACTTCAATTTATGAAGCCTTTAAAAAAAAAACTAAATTTTATTATTTATATGGCAAATAAGAATGATATTGTTATTGATATGCTCTATATAATAATACATAATTATTATTTAATTGAATTTATATATAATTTATATGGCAAAAAAGAATATGCTCTATATAATAATACAAAATTATTATTTAATTATATATAATTTATATGGCAAAAAAGAATGATATTTTTATTGATATGCTCTATATAATAATACAAAATTATTATTTAATTTTATTTATATATAATTTATATGGCAAAAAAGAATATGCTCTATATAATAATACAAAATTATTATTTAATTATATATATAATTTATATGGCAAAAAAGAATGATATTTTTATTGATATGCTCTATATAATACAAAATAATTTTTTCATTTTATTTATATATAATTTATATGGCAAAAAAGAATATGCTCTATATAATAATACAAAATTATTATTTAATTATATATATATAATTTATATGGCAAAAAAGAATGATATTTTTTATTGATATGCTCTATATAATAATACAAAATTATTATTTAATTTTATTTATAATTTATATGGCAAAAAATAATATGCTCTATATAATAATACAAAATTATTATTTAATTATATATATAATTTATATGGCAAAAAAAAAGAATCATATTTTTATTGATAATGCTCTATATAATAATAATACAAAATTATTATTTAATTTTATATATATATCATTTATATGGCAAAAAAGAATATGCTCTATATAATAATACATAATTATTATTTAATTATATATATAATTGATATGGCAAAAAATTATGATATTTTTATTGATATGCTCTATATAGGCTGATAACAAAAAATTATTATTTAATTTTATATAATTTATATGGCAAAAAAGAATGATATTTTTATTGATAATCTATATAATAATACAAAATTATTATTTAATTATATGTATAATTTATATGGCAAAAAAGAATGATATTTTTATTGATATGCTCTATATAATAGTACAAAATTATTATTTAATTATATATAATTTATATGGCAAAAAAGAATGATATTTTTATTGATATGCTCTATATAATAATACAAAATTATTATTTAATTATATATATAATATTTATATGGCAAAGAAGAATTGTATATTTATTGATATGCTCTATATAATAATACATAATTATTATTTAATTACATATATATATATATATATATATATATATACCACAAAATCAGTTTTTGAGAGAATATATATATATATATTATACACGCACAAATTAATTTAACATGAAATCGCCTCGGTTACGACTGTAACCTCGGTTCCCTGAAGAGGGAACGAGCGTTGCGTCGAGAAATGACGCTGTGGGAACGCTTTGCGTGATGACGTCTTGACGCACATGTAAAATCAGTCCAATGGTGTGGCGGAACGTCAGAGGCGGGTGACGTCACGTACCAGGAAACTATAAAAGCCGGCCCAAAACAGAAAACGAAAGCTTCGTAAAAGTCTGAAGTCGAGCTGACAGGCATGAAGGAGATATGGCAGGGCGACGCAACGCTCGTTCCCTCTTCAGGGAACCGAGGTTACAGTCGTAACCGAGGCGTTCCCTTTCAAGGGAACTCCCGTTGCGTCGAGAAATGACGCTGTGGGAACGTCTATACCAACGCCTCCATAGCTACAAATGTCTGTCCTGTGTGAAATCCGTAGAGCAGCACTAGGAAGACAAAACATGAGACCCTGGAGCAGAGTCTAGATCCAGAGAGTAAAACCTGACGAAAGTGTGCGGTGAGGACCAGCCTGCCGCATCACAGACGTCCTGTAAAGAAACTCCTGAAATAAGGGCCTTAGAGGCCGCCATACTCCTCGTCGAGTGCGACCGGACAGCCAAAGGAGAAGGCTGCCCAGCCGCCTCATAAGCAAGTGAGATAGCCTCGACCACCCACTTGCTCATCCTTTGCTTAGACACCGGGCCCCCTTTGTTAGGGGACCCAAAGCACACAAATAATTGATCACTTTTACGCCACAAGGCAGCTCTGTGGACGTAAGCGTCTAACGCCCGCACAGGGCAAAGCAAATTATTAGCCTCCTGGTCAGCATTTTGAAAGGGAGGAGGACAGAAGGCCTGCAGAACAATAGGTCTGACCACATTAGTGGGGACCTTGGGGATATAACCCGGTCTCGGATGAAGGAACGCTTTAACCATACCCGGAGCAAACTCTAAGCATGACGGAGCCACCGACAATGCTTGAAGATCCCCTATTCTCTTGAGAGAAGAAATAGCCAGAAGGAAAAGAGCTTTCAGAGTAAGAAACTTCTCAGGAACCTCCTCAATGGGCTCAAAGGGGGCCTGGGATAAGCCTTGTAGCACAAAGGACAAATCCCAAGGTGGCACCCTAGAGCGAACTGCAGGCCTCAGCCTCCAAGTGCCACGAAGGAAACGAGATACCAAGGGGTCTTTCCCCACAGACATTCCACCCAAAGGAATGTGGTAAGCACCTATGGCCGCCACATAGACCTTTAAAGTGGACGGGGTCAGACCTGCAGTGAACCGTTCCTGCAGGAACTCCAGCACTGTACCAATTGGGCAGTGGACTGGGTCCAACCGACGGTCACTACACCAAGAAGTGAATACTCTCCACTTCAGGGCATAAAGTTTCCTCGTGGAGGGAGCTCTGGACTGTAGAATGGTCTCAACAACCTCGGTTGAGAGACCTGACTCTATGAGCTGGGCCCCCTCAGAGGCCAAGCCCACAGGTTCCACAGTTCTGGCCGAGGGTGAAATATCGAGCCCTCTGCCTGGGACAGAAGGTCCCTCCTGACGGGTAACTCCAGAGGATGCCCGTCGAGGAGGGACACAAGATCGGGAAACCATACTCTGCCCGGCCAGCGCGGGGCTATAAGAAGTAGATGGACCCGGTCCCTGCGAACTCTTTCCAGAACTCCCGGGAGCAGAGCAACTGGGGGAAAGGCGTACAGACGTAGCCTCGGCCACGTCTGTACCATAGCATCCAGTCCCAGAGGAGCTGGATGCGTGAGGGAGAACCAAAGTGGACAGTGAGACGTCTCTCGAGACGCAAACAGATCCACTTGTGCTTGGCCAAACTCCCTCCATATCAGCTCCACCACCTCGGGGTGGAGCCTCCATTCCCCGGGCCTCGGCCCCTGCCTCGACAGAGTGTCTGCTCCTATATTCTGTACCCCGGGGATGTAAGCTGCCCTGAGTGACAGTAACTTCCCCTGGGACCACAAGAGGATATGGCGTGCCAAGTTGGATAACGGGCGCGAGCGCAAACCCCCTTGGTGGTTGATATAGGCGACTACCGATGTGTTGTCCGTATGTACTAGCACATGGTGCCCCCTGAGATCTGTGATAAAGCTCCTCAGAGCCCGGAAGACAGCTAACATCTCTAGGCGATTGATATGCCAGGAACGATGATGGTCTTCCCACAGACCTTGAGCCGAGCGACCCTCCAGGATCGCTCCCCAGCCCGTGAGGGAAGCATCCGTCGTTAGCAATTTGCGACGACAAGGAGCTCCCAACACTGGGCCCTGGGACAGGAACCAAGGCTTCTTCCACATAACCAAGGCACGTAGGCATCGCCGCGTGACCTTGATTGTGCGAAATGGGTTGCCCCTCGGGGAAAACCCCCTGGTCCTGAGCCACCACTGCAGGGGCCTCATGTGTAGCAGTCCAAAAGGTATCACGTTGGAAGCTGCTGCCATGAGACCCAACAGTCTCTGGAACTGTTTGACAGTGAGTAGCTGGCCTAGCTTTACACTTTTCACAGCTGCAAGGATGGAATCTATCCGTGGCGGTGACAGGCGCGCCTGCATCGACACAGAATCCCAAACCACGCCTAGAAAAGTGGTCCTCTGTAGTGGAGAAAGCACACTATTCTTGGCGTTCAGCCGTAACCCCAACTCTTTCATGTGGGCGAGAACAACATCTCGATGTTGAACCGCCATCTGATGCGAATGAGCTAAAATCAACCAATCGTCGATGTAGTTCATAATGCGAATACCCTGGAGGCGCAGTGGCGCCAGAGCTGCATCCATGCATTTGGTGAAAGTGCGGGGTGATAAAGCTAGGCCGAATGGAAGAACTCGATATTGGTATGCTTTGCCCCCGAAAGCAAACCTCAGGAACTTCCAATGACACGGACGGATGGATATATGGAAATATGCGTCCTTGAGGTCTATCGTGACAAACCAGTCCTCGGACCTGATCTGTGGCACGATCTGCCTCAATGTTAACATTTTGAACTTGAGCTGCATGACTGACTCGTTCAGAACTCGAAGATCTAAAATGGGACGCAATCCCCCGTCCTTTTTTGGAACTATGAAGTACCGGCTGTAAAACCCGGTTTCCCTGCTGGAGGGAGGTACATATTCTATGGCCCCTTTCTCTAACAGAGTGTTTACTTCCTGTTCCATAACCAGAACCTGCTCGGGGCCCACCACTGTGGGCAGGACCCCCATAAACCGAGGTGGGCGTTTCTTGAATTGTATCTGATACCCTTTTTCCACGGTCTGCAGGACCCAACGAGAAACATTTGACAGTAGCTTCCACGCTGTCAAAGATTCTACTAGAGGTACCAGCCTCTCGAGACTGGTTTCTGGATTTTGTTGCTGTTGAGTAGCCTGTTCGACGCCCTGTAACGGCGAACCGGCAGGGAACGACCGAACAGACTGCTCTAGCACCCTCCTCGGAGGGGGCGGGCATCCCGAGGCCACTACGTTTCCGGGTGGACCTTGAGATATGTGCTCGCCGGAGACCGCTGCGCCCTGTAACACCGGAGGCGGCAGGGTTGGCAGAACGGTCCCCTGAGGGCACCGAAGAGAGACGGGCACCGTAAAATGAGGTGTTAACCGCTCTGCTTCGGGGGGGACTACCCTCATTTGTCCTGGGTCCTCGGACGTCAGGACTTTTTCCCAGCAGCCTTCTTGGCGGTAAGAACGGTCCGCAGATCCGTTCTACCCCTCGAAGACTGCTGGGTTTGAGCGCGCCCTCCGTGTCCCCGAGGTTTTTGTGGGGGAGCACGGGAGGAAACGCTCTGTTTCTGAGTGGCACGGTGCTCAGCGCTCTTTTTAGAGGAGTGAGGCTGCTCCCGCTCAGCAGCCTCATAGAAAGAACGGCGGGGGAGAAGTCTTTGGAGAGCAGCTGCTTGTTTGGCAGCTTCCTGTGATTTTGCTACTGCACTATTAACTGCATCGCCAAAAAGACCAACCGTGGAGACCGGAGCATCTAAGAGAACATTTTTTTCTTTATCTTTAATGTCGCTCAGATTGAGCCACAGATGCCTCTCAGTGGCCACCAGGGCTGCCATAGACCGCCCAATTGATCTGGCGGTCTCCTTGGTGGCCCTGAGAGACAGATCTGTGGCTCTGCGTAGTTCAGCCACAGTGTCGGGACCAATACCCCCGCCCTCCTCTAAATCACCCAGCAGTTCAGCCTGATAGGCTTGCATAATAGACATCGTATGCAGACACGCTGCTGCTTGACCAGCGGCTGCATACGATTTATGAACCAGGGAAGATGTTATTTTAACTGGTTTAGATGGAAGTGTAGGAGTCTTCAGGGAAGATGCCGTTGCTGGAGAGAGATAGCTCGCAAGCGTCTCTTCCACCTTCGGCATCTCCCCATAACCATGCTCTTTATATTTATAAATGGAAGAGTAGTGGGATGTGTGTGGTGAAAATACTCTGTACGACACTGGTTTTTCCCACGATCTCGACACCTCGGTGTGGAGATCGGGGAAAAACGGAAGACTCCTGCGCTGGGGCTGCGCACGAGATGGCAGGAAGCGTTCGTCAAGCTTGCTTTTTGAGCGAACGTCCTGCCTATCCTCTGGCCACTCAATGGAAAGTCTGTCAACTGCTCTAGTAATAACATCGAGCAGTTCCTCAAACGCGTGAGACTGAGGTGGCGAATCCTCAGACTCAGCTTCAACACTCACAACATCCAACTCCTCAGAGCTGGACAATTGCAGCATTGGTGCCTCTATCAGGGGGGAAGAAACCGCAGCGCGTGCTTCCGCACCCTGATGAGAGGCACTGGATCTGTCAGATTGATGCTGAGATAAGGCAGAGCCCGTCTCAACATCCACTGACAGATCCATTTGCGAACCCCAGGTCTGAGATCGCCGCCGAGCCTCAGCCGCGGCGGGACCCGAGCCCTGGGGAACGTGGTCGGGATTGAACCGAGCCAAACGGGATCGGAGCGTACGCAATGGAAGCGCACAGCAATGCTCACAGTCACCACCCTCGAGTGCTGACTGGGCATGCTCCTCTCCCAAACAAACAACACAAAGAGTGTGTGTGTCACCTCCCGTTAAATAACGCGGGCAGGGATGGACACACACTCGATACTGCTGCTTGCTCGCCATAACTGAATCAATATATATATATATAGAGACAGACAACACCAAATAACAAGGACAGATTTCAACACAGAGCGCAACTGAAGACTCAGAAAGCTTTCGTTTTCTGTTTTGGGCCGGCTTTTATAGTTTCCTGGTACGTGACGTCACCCGCCTCTGACGTTCCGCCACACCATTGGACTGATTTTACATGTGCTTCAAGACGTCATCACGCAAAGCGTTCCCACAGCGTCATTTCTCGACGCAACGGGAGTTCCCTTGAAAGGGAAATATGTATTTACGAATAAAAAAGTAATGCACCCCTTTTTTCATTATCATAAGTGATTATGATCAACTGTAAATTGTTTAGAATAAAAGTGATTATATAAGTTGTATACCTATATATATTTTAAACTATTTTGCGATTTAAGTATTTAAAGTTTAAAACTCAAATCCTAGTGTTAAAGGGACAATGTGTAGCTTTTTAGGTATTTTATTATCTAAAATCTATATTTTTATTCATAAATATGCCCTCAATGGTGTACAAATACCTATGCCAATGTTCAGACTAATCCTCGTAAACGAAGAATTTATTATCTTTATATACATGGGACGGGTAAGTCCACGGAGGCTTCCATGTAGTTCCGCCATCTTGAAAAACTATAATAGCAGAGAGGGACAAAAAGTACTAGGCCAACGCGTTTCCACAACGCGTTTCGTTTAGAGCCAGCGTCACGTGACTGAAGCCAGCAGAAGCGGAGGAGCAGAGCAGTGAGAGGCGCTTGTCACTGCCGCGGCAAGTTTAAAAGGCTGCACTGCACGGTTATTTATACACCGTTCATTCATACATACATATGAGTCACAGGATAAGGACTCCTCGTCGTCGAAAAAGTCCAAAATAGATCGTAAAAGGAAACGTGACCGGAGATTACAAAAACAAGGGTTACTGTCAGGATAGCTAATGCAGGAGAAAGCTTTCAAAAGAGACCCTGAAGTTGCCTGCTTTCTTCTCGACAGGTAAGTCAATGTTACAGTCTTAATTACAAGCTTTTTTTTCATTGCTTGGTTGTGTACTTTATTATATAGACAGTCGAACATTTATAGTTAAAAGTTAAACAGGCTCTTTGATGAATAGCAGCTATTGAGTAAAGTAACGTTAGAGAAGGCTCTGATGATGATGATGATATCTAACAATGCACATACTTCAAAAAATATAACGAGTAAAGAAGGCATTACTACTGATTACCATAGTTAATGTTTTTGACAGTCAGTAGTTCATACTGTAACAT
>NC_138728.1:3195450-3262950 GCF_965113295.1 Leuciscus leuciscus
ATGTTCTTCACACTATTACATTTTTTATTTTATTTTACAGTATTTCTCGATTGTTTACACACATTTTCTGAAAGCATGCCTCATATTCTCAGAACTCTACACACAAATCCAAAAAAACACACATAATGGGCAAAACCCCTCAATTCTCATGCAAAATGAAACTTTACATTCAAAACAATGTTATTTCTTCTCAAAATGGTATTTTGTTTTCAAATGACACACACAAACCATCAAATGAATAGACATTTATAAGAACCAGTTGAACACTGATGTGCTCAATGTAAAACACTATGATGAATGGAAAACACTTCTTCTCCATTCATCATAATGACTTAGACCTTTTTTTGTTCAGTGTTACACTTACTACAGACAGTACATACATAAGTGTGTTGTAAAATATTTGAGAATATTGTTTTTATACTCAGAACACACAAATACATGGTAACAAATATATTTTATTTTTCCCACAAAAACAATGTACACAGTGTACATCCCAAACCAACACAAAGTTGTACATACAGTGGTCTACATACAAAACAACAGAAGAATTGACTGTATACAGTTACAGTAAAAAAAAAAAAAAAAAAATCCAATGTTGGCATCCATTGCTCATTGAAGAGCTGACCTGATGTTGCCCTTTTATGCTAAAGCTCTGATTGCTAATTGTAAAACTGTGTGACGGGTGTTTGCCCATGTGATGAGTCAGTGTGCATATATGACAATGTGTTCCTTGTGAACACAAGAGATTTGCATGAAAATTGTGCCAAAAGCAGAGAATTGTGTGTAGTGTTTTGAAAAAAGTGTGTTTTAGAAGTACAATTTGAGTGTAAAGCAGGAATTGTGCTTGTAGTTTAGCAGAATTGGTTCAGGGGGTTGGTGAATGAGTTACATGTTGTGGTCATTGTGTCTCAAGTACCAGAAAATGTGTGTAAACAATCGAGAAAAACTGTAAGAGCTGTTCACTGAAAGGTTCTTCTTTGGGGATCCAAAAATGGTTCTTCTATAGGAAAGGATAGTATATATATGAAGAGTTCAGATGCAAAAGCCTCTAAATGCCATCTGAAATTTTCTTATAGAATGATCATTTTTATCAAGCTCGTATATTTAAATTCAATAATTACACTCAAATGGCAATGAAGATTACCTATTAATTGTCATTTAAGAGAAATTACTGAACTTAAATATACAAGCTTGATAAAAATGATCATTCTATAAGAAAATTTCAGATGGCATTTAGAGGCTTTTGCATCTGAACTCTTCATATACACTCTAAACAAAAATGGTGCTAAATAGCACTAAAAGTGGTTCATTGGCTTGTAATCATAGGGGAACCACTTTAAGTGCCATATAGCACCTACCTTTGTCAAATGGTGCTATGTAGAACCATAAGAGGTGCCATATAGCACCTTAACCACCCCAAAGAACCGCTAAAGAACCGCTGAAGAACCAAACTGGGCTTAACAGGTTCTTTAAATGGTAGTGGTGCTATATAGCACCTTAACCACCGCAAAGAACCCCTGAAGAACCGCTGAAGAACCATTTTTTTTAGTGTGTAGGATATATAGGATACTATATAGGATAGTAAAATCAGATGTTTATTGTTTGAATAATTCGATTAAAACGAGATTTTTGTCTACTCCGAATTTTAGGCCTCGCAAACCGTGCTCATATTTGACCAGCTAAAGTCTGCAATCAAATGATTAAAAAGCTAATTATTATTTCTCCTGAGGAATTCTTCGGGGAAAAAAGCCCTATTTAGACAGGACAGATTTTCCCTGAGGAGGTTAGGTCGTGTTTTGCAGATGCAAAAACTGTTTTCCAGCCATAACTCCGGGGTCCCGTGAGAAATCGGATCCCATCCGGATCGGATTATCTGTGACTGTGGATATAATAACGCTTTTCATCATTTATTTTGACCTTTTTGGCTAATTTTCTCATTGCGCATGAAACCTTTGACAGCCTGGTGCACCATTATAATGGATTTAGAGCTTTTTGCCGGTATTGGCATCGCATCTGATGTTAAAAAATATTTTTGTTAAAAAATAAAAATACAATAAATATTAATTGTTTTAACAAATATTATAATTTTTACTGTTATTATCAATAATACTAGATAGAGATAAAGACACTTTAATAAACATTGTGAACTAGAAACCCCAATTTAAGACGACGAACAAAGAACTGAGAGCTTAAATACACTATGACAATCAACAGAACAAGGAACAGGTGGACTAGTGTCTATAATTAGAAACTACAGCAACAAACAATAACCCAGAACTCAAAGGCAAAATAATGACTCAGAAAATGAAACTAAATATGACATAATCATGACAACAGCTCAAAGTCTCAGGACTCAATGTAATAAGAAACATATGGATATATAATGCTTGATGCGTCTGAATATTAGCTAGTAAACCCTTTAGCCAAGCTAATATGAATATGAATACGTTTAATTTTTCTCTTGTCTATCAGTTTCTTCCCTCTAGCTCTCGCACCCCACAAAAACAAATCACATTTAATGGGATTTGCTGGTTTTTGACAGCGCCGTCGCCTCACTTGTTCCCTTAAATGTGCTGAAGTGTTTAGTCTGTTCTCGCCTGTAGGGTTTGGCCCAGACAGAATCACAGAGCGATTCTCCACTATCAGCTGTAAAACGTTCCCTATAGCGACCCATTAACTCACGCCAGACTGAAAGATTTGACTCTGAATTTCTGAACTGTGATTAAAACATGCATTTGACTGATGTTTGTGAATATCTAACATCTTTGTGCAACTTTTGAGTTCATATCTAGAGAGTTCTAATCTTGCATAATAAGAAGAAATATTTATGGCCTGTTTTTCCCAGTGCTGATGATTTCTAATCTGGGATTAAACCGCAGGAATTGATGTTGAACCCCAATGAACGTACTTGTACTGTATGGAAACTGTGAATATGATGTTAAGCTGCTGAAAATCTTCTATATGCTGCTCATAATCGTGGCTTTTGTGTTTCCTTTTGCTTGAGATCAGAGGTTGTTCTGTTATTGTTCTGAAACTGTACTTTTAGATTTTTTCTGAATACCATAGTGACATTTTAGTCTGTTAAAGACCCCCTGTGGTGAAAATCAACACTCAAAAATTTGTTTTTAGCTCTTTGTTCAATTTCATTAATTAAAATGAGCATATACGACACAACCCTTCATAGAAATTATTCCAGCTTAATTTCATTAAATGTAATCAAAAAAAAATTTGGTTTACCAAATTTTTTTTTTATTGAGTCAACATGAATATTTTTCGTTCGTCTTAACCGGATGTCACTCAAAAAATTTATTTTGGCCTTAGCAAAAGTAACACGATTGTTTAATATTGTCACAACTTAATTGAATTGTGTTCAATCAACCTAATTCATTTGTGTGAAAACTACATGAATCATTGTTGTTGACATCTAACTGGGCAGTGGATCTGTAGTTCCCAGCATGCTTTGCAAGGGACTGCATTAAGAGGGTCAATTTAGAGAAAAAGTGTTATTTTATGCGTTTTTCAGTAAAGTGAAAGATGTTGTTAGTTAATGTTAGTGTTTAATGTTCAGTTATGTTAGAAACTTAGAGGACTTTCTGTAATGTTTTTGAATTTTGTGGTTACCATTATGCAGAAGAGTGGCAACTGCGTTTAGGCTGTGGGCTCAGTATTATGCTATATGTGCATTAAACCTCATGTTTAGGCTGTGGACTCAGTATACACTAGTATAAACCTCACTCGCAGATCTGCACAAGTAATATTTAATATTATATTAATATGAATAAAAAAAGTTTAAATTCAACTGAACACTAGTAGTGTCTATTAATAGAAGTGACCGTAGAGTCAAATTAGCTAAAATTATAATGTTGGTGATTAAGAGGCAGGACAAAAACTAAATGTAGTCAACCTGACAAAACTTTATCTAGCAGGAATGACTAAATTAATTTAAAGTCATACAACAAGTTTACAACAAATTATTTCAAACTAATTCGATTTTGTTGGAAAAATGTAATTCAATTTCGTGGAAAAGCTTTCCTTAATTTAATTAAGTTCGTTCAACAGCTTATTTTTTTTATGTTGTTTATATGTCTATGTGGTGTTTTTAATATGCAAACCATGTGCAAATTCATAAGTCGACACCATTGCTGAGTATTTTCTCCTTAAAACTGCAGTGAACCAAAGACAGTCTCAAAAACACGCTTTGAAATCGCTGGTGTTTCTGACGTCACAAACTACCTTGTAACCAATCAGATCAACGTGTGATCGTCAACCAGTGGATCTCTGAGGTGAGTGAGTGAGTGGAGGCGGGGCTCATTTGCATATTCATAGATCCACGTATACTTAATGAGGCAAGGGTGTCGAGTTACATTCAAGATATTTTAAGGCATGAAGAAATATTTTTCAAAGGAAAAAACTTTCAAATGTCATTGGGAGGATCAAAGATTAGTTTTAAGGGATGCAATGATTGACAACAGGGGGACTTTAAGCTGTTACTTTGACACGTTTTAAAGGAACGAGGGACAAACCTGTCAGTCTGGGAGATATATGTCGCAGGTAGACACACCTTAATAAGGCCTCCAGGACTTATCGTTTTACAAGCCCAGTCGAACTCAAGTCACAAACTCACACTCATAAACCTGCTTAATCTTTATTCTGTGTGTAGATTAGGGCCTTAACCAAGAACTAAGCTTTACATAACCGATCACACAAAGGAATCAGAGATCTTTGATTGTATAACCATTTCGTTTTACATGGTACTTTCAAGTTTTTTGATTATACACTCATGATAATCTTATGTAAATACCATGGTAATCATTCAGTACCATGTTACAAACCAGTATGCATGGTATTTCTATCCGAAGCCGAATGCTCCAGTACTTTTGTGTACTACTGTTACCGTGTGTTTGTTTACCCCTCCCTGTGTTTCAAAAGGGTGGTGAGGTAATGACAGATTTTGTCATAATCATAATGTTTCTCAGGTGACACATCGATCAGCGTCTCATTGAAATCTGCCACAGCATGTTCTCACACCCGCACCCAAACAGTCTTCAGATAGTGTGTGTGATTGATGCTGGACGCGCTAATTCATGCATGTCTCACTGTACAGCAGACAGACAATCCTTTCTTTAAAGCTGATAAGACAAGAAGTGGTTGTGTTTGCAGCTCAGTGAAGTTCAAGTCGAGGTATGTAGTGCAAAGTTGACGCAATATTTGTGTGCATACGTCGATAGATGCACTAAAAGAAACAACAAAAGCACCATCAAATTATGATCAGTTGTCCCACATTGCTTCTCATTTCGGATGCGAGTCACACCTCGCACAACACAGTTATGATTTCCATATACAACGCTGCTTCAAAAGATTGCCGGCCTTTAATCTGTGAAGGTAAACAAACCGTGTCAGTCAAGTAAATTCATGCAGCTGATTTCCATAATTCGCTGGCTTTGGTTTGCTTTAAGGGGAGGAGGAGTCCATTTCTATACAAATTTGTATTGGAGCATCAACTTATTACTGTCTTCCTCATTTGTACTTATGTATTGAGGGGTAATTGCTACGAGGTGCTTGTATTTACAGTCAAACAAGTTATTATGGTTAGCGACAGGAACGGGAAGCCACTTGGCCAACAAAAGAGACTGGAAATATTCTCATGTCGACCTCTAAATATTCATTACAATAAGTTTTGAATTTTATTACTGTGCAATGTGGGAAAGGACATATAAGTTAGCTTTCGCATTTACAGATTTGATGTGTTACACCTCGGCTGCATTCCAGTTCACAGACTTCTATTACACACTAAAAGTATTTACTTCACTGATGGGAAAGTAGTATTTAATTAAAGCCCCCCTGTAGTCAATCATTATATCCCTTAAAATTCATCTTTGATCACCAAAATTACATATTTAAAAGTTTTTTTTCTTCTTTGTGCCTTAAAATAGTTTGAATGTAACTCGACACTCTTGCCTCATTTAGTATATGGAATTCTTTGAATATGCAAATGAGCTCAGCTCAGAGATCCACTGGTTGACGATCACACGTTGATCTGATTGGTTACAAGGTAGTTTGTGACGTCAGAAACACCAGCGATTTCAAAGCGTGTTTTTGAGACTGTCTTTCACTGCAGTTTTAAGGAGAAAATACTCAGCAATTGTGTCGACTTATGAATTTATTCATGGTTTGCATATTAAAAACACCACAAAGGCCTATAAACAACATTAAAGGGGTGGTTGAGTGTGATTTCACTTTTCTAACTGTAGTTAGTGTGTAATGTTGCTGTTTGAGCATAAACAACATCTGCAAAGTTACAACGCTCAAAGTTCAAAGCAAAGGGAGATATTTGCTTTTAAAGAAAAGGACTACAACAAACGGCTGGTTGGGACTACACGACATTACTCTCGGGTTAGTGACATCACTAGCCCTAAAATTTACATAAACCCCGCCCCCGGGAACACGCAGTCCATGTTGAGAAGAGGAAAAGTTGTTGTATACATGTGTTGAGTACATTTGTGAGTCAGCTCAAACTTTAGCATCCATCTTTTCACATGCAATAGAAAGTCACTCTGTGTGCATCTCACAACAGTTCATATATGAGCAATTTATAGATTTATCATGACAGAATATCCTAATTGAAGATAGTTAACTCCACATCAGCGACATAAATTCATCAACTAACCATTCAGAGACGTCCTGTTGCATTCTACATGTTGTCACTTCTTCTTGAGTCTCTCCATCCTTATCTGACTCCGTTTAACATTAAAGGCAGAACAGTTTCTGTCATTTTAGTGTGTCTGCGTGAGGTAACAGCAGCTGCTAACACACACGAGCTCTTGAAACCCCGCCCTCTGCAGCAGCTCATTTGCATTTAAAGGGCCAGGCACAAAACGGTGCGTTTTTGCAAACCCTCAAAAAGTGACAGCTTTAACTTGCTATATAAAAATATCTGTGGGGTATTTTGCGCTAAAACTTCACATACAGACTCTGGAGACATCATAGATATATTTTACATCTTGTGAAAAGGGCATTATACCACCCCTTTAAAAGCTTGATTTTCTCCACAGTGGGACTTTAAGATAGTATAGCCGTACTAAAATAGCATATGTTGCTTATTCGCATAATGTTTGATTGGAAAGACCACAGTCTTCGGCCATGTTTGGAATATCATACCACTCATACTATACTAACGTTGCGTCCGAAATCACCTACTGTCTGAGTAGGTATTACATTTGTATTTTAATTTACCCTCTTAACCGTTAAAAAAGTATGGGATAGTAAAGTGTCCATTGACTGTGCACTTCAGAATCTCACCAGAAGTAGTAGGTTGAGTTTTCATCCACTGTTTTTTCGCATACTATAGGGAAGTATTCAATTTGTTCAGTATGTGTATTGTGCACAGTATGCATGAAATACCTTGATTGCATACTACATTAAACATGCTAACTAGGATGCACGGTGGAATAACGGTATCCCATAATGCAATGTGCTCATCTTGACCTTCCACTTCATATGTGACCAATTAACTGGAAGTAATATAAACCACGATTTTTAACATCAGCTGAATTTGGACTAGCATACTACTCATACTATTTCTGTAAGATGAAAGTAGTGTGCTTTTACAAAATTATTTCTATTTATCATAACACTTACAGAAATGTAGCATACTACAGTTTGAAATGTTTTTCTTGCTAAATGCATTCTGTTTTACATACCTGTAGTAGAAAGCATAAACTTTGCATTAAGCATCAATTCCCTGCACATATGCTGAATTCAGAACTGCATACTAGCATTACTACTCTTACTACTTTTACCATGTCTTTCTATGGCAGGAATAGTAAGAGTAGCGAAGACTAGTATGCAATTCTGAATTCAACAATATTCTCCAACAACTTCTCCAGTTTTCTAGCACAAGGGATTATGGGCAATATTGCCCCTTAAATACATGCGTAAATGCACTTATATTTTTTAAAAAAACATATATAATCTATTGTAACCAAACGTCCTCTTTTGCGTCCTTTCTTTTTACGTACTTTCCGGGGCCTCTGGGTTTTTTTTTTATAAATTCATGAAAATGTCCGGTTTTCACTGTTTTTCATCAGACCATTAAGTGTGTACTTTAAATTGACTGGTGCTTGCCTTTGCACACAAAACATATGAAACCAGCTTCAGCTTCGCCCCGTCTTGTTATAATCAGCAAGTTCCTCAATCCGCAGCGGCACCAAGCAGAGAGCACGTCAGAAAACAGAGGCCTGTGTGTGTGTGTGTGTGTGTGTGTGTGTGTGTGTGTGTGTGTGTGTGTGTGTGTGTGTGTGTGTGTGTGTGTGTGTGTTCATTGGTCTGTCACTGCTCGTCAATGTCAGAATATTTTAAATGACCAATCAAATCAAAGTAGGCGGACTTTGTTCACAGAATTTTTGTAGCTTTTAAGTAGCTAACAGCGTAAAAAAAACAAAAAACAAATGTAAATTCACAGATAACCTAGAAGCTCACATAAGGAAAGTAAAGGCTACAAGAGAACATCAGGAGGATTGAAATAGTTTTTTTACTGAAATAGTGTAGTAGATTTTTTATTTTATTTCAACCTATGTCAAGTCAAGTATTTTTTGATGCATTCACCTCAACCACACCCCAGCCTTAGCCACGCCTCCCCAAACCACGCCACACCCCAAACCACACCCCACCCTTAGCCACACCTCCCTAGCATGCCTCCCCAAACCACACCCCCACCCTTAGCCACGCCTCCCAAAAAACACCCCATCCTTAGCCACGCCTCCCCAAACTACGCCCCCACCCTTAGCCACGCCTCCCAAAACCACACCCCCAACATTAGCCACACCTCCACAAACCACGCCCCCAACCTCTTTTCTGAAAACTAAAATATGGTCACCCTGATATAATCATAATACTTGCATACTAAGAATGCACAAACGGGTTTAGTGTGTGGAATTAGAACACAAATATATATATATATATAAATGGTGGCTAAGTTGTGTTCTAATTCCACACACTAAACCCGTTTGTGCATTCTTAGTATGCAAATTGTGATGATGCCCTTGTGTTCTTAACGTGTCATCAAAATCAATCAGGCTTGACTGAACATCTGGTGAAAAAGCAGATCTGTTGGCCAACAGGCTGCCCTGATGGCCAAAGTGAACTGTTGATAATGCGCTGTGTAATTGTGTGTCCTAATGGCACTTCTAGTTGCAGTATTTATGGCACCTAAATAACCCGCTGGTCGCACATAATGATGCTTTTATTTGTTGCCCAGGCTTGTGCCAAAGTTGCGGTCTTCCACAATGCACCCGGGAAACCAATTATGAGCGCCAATTCACTCCAGCAGCGTGACGGGACACACAGATATGTGCAAACATGCTAACTTTGCCGAGTTTGCCTGTCGCCTGTTTACACTGCACATGACAGGTCGAGAGTGTGTGCTTATCCTACAACAGCCCTGCTTCACACAGCTATTTACAGTGCGGTTGGCAAACACCAAAAAGGTTTGTAAATGTTTTGGGGGTTTTTTGCACTAAAAAATATTTAGGGCTAAATGTAAGATTTATGTGTTTGTATTGCATATTAAATTATCATCTATTTGGATTACACAATTTTAACATAAACTTAATGGGATGCATATTTGTCTGTCATACACAAATGAAACGGTAAGATTTCTGCACTCAGAAAAATCTGCATAATTCCCCCAGAAAATGAATTCTGTCATTAATTACCCTAATGTCATTTCCAAACCCGTAAGACTTTCCGTTCATCTTCTGAACACAAATGAAGATATTTTTGATGAAATCTAAGTGATTTCTGTCCCTCCATTGACAGCTACGCAACTACCACGCTTCAAAAAGTTCATAAAGAGTTCGTAAAACTAATCCATATGAATGATGACAAGTCTAACTAACCTTTTAACTATTTGCATCTATTTGATTTTATTTAAATAATCATATTTTCAAAATGCATTTATTCAAATTGCTTCAAATCTGCATAGATATGTTCATGTGTGAAAACAATTAAATATATTCAATTAAAAAAATTATTAACATGGTTAAAATATGGCTAGCTGTGGAACGAGTAATACTGAATTAATTAAAATGTATGAGAGTGAAATAAATTGGATTTGCTGATGATCAATATAAACCTGCTTATTGTGTTATTTAATGCATGTATGACTAACAAATATGCATCACATTAAGTTTGTTAGTTTCTTTATGTTAAAATGGTTTAATCCAAATGTATGGAAATTTAATATGCAATTCAAATGAGTAAATCTTAATTTAGGCCTAAATATTTTTGGTGGTGTGATGTAAAAAAAAGTAGCATGTTCTCATATTGAAACTAGCAGATTCTCATATCTCATATTGAAAATGTATCTATATTCACAGACTTAAGACTTTAAATCAAAACTGACCTCGTTTATTTTCTTAATGCAGATTTCTGGTCATGTCCAGGTCAAGAAGCCTCTTTAACAGTGCATGAAGTTGGCATTTCAGGAGGGTTGCATGCTTCACAATACACCGCAAACTCAAATTCAGGCTCCGTTCTGGTACGTAACAGCCATTTTTCATCATCCAATCAATTCCTGATGGATAAAAGATTCATTTGGAAATATTTCACAATAAAGAAGCGGAATGAATGGATTGCAATTTCAGCTTCATGTCAAATTTAAAAAACATTTAGTTTATTGCATCACTTCCACTCGAAACGGCTTCGCAGCAAAGCTTTCTAACGTCTTCCATCCCAATACCATTCGTCATCCTCTTAAATAAGATGGCAGCGTTTGGGTTTAATGCAGCCTGTCAGATGTTGCGAGCACAATGCATGTCATTCGTGATGGGAAGTGACAGGAGGTGTTTGTCTCTCAAGAGATCATGGCTTTTGATGCTGTTGTTTTTCGCTCATCTGAAGGATGATTCTCTGCCTTTCGAGGTCTGATATCGGGGAAAACACATCCACCATCACAGGGGTACCAGACCAATTTGCAACCCTTTTTATTTGCGTAAAGTGATGCATTTATGTATGAAAAACCGGATATGCAATAAAAAAAAATTTAAAAACCATGATTATGAATTGGGAATTAATTGGATTGTAAAGAGAATGTTGAAAAATAAGTGGGAAAAAAGCTTCAGTTTCAGAGGCACTTTGATTACAGATTGCGAGCATTTTTTCCTTTACAATAACGTGTACTGATAAATCATTCACAATATGACCAGTGTTCATTTCAACGTGAAAAACGTTATTTCCTTGAGATCCGTCATTAATGTATTTAAGGACGCCATATTATGCCCTTTTGCAAAGTCTTGATTTTGTTTTTGTGCTCTACTAGAACAGGTTTTCATGCTGGAATGTTAAAAAAACACATTATTTTTCTCATATTCTCCATTGTAGCAGCTCCTCTCTTCCCAGTCTGTCAGTAACGCTAATAAAATTCTGAATATAGAAATATGAAATAATAACTACAGGCCTGCCTTTAAAGGAATTTCCCTTGCAGTGATTTTGAGTAGCTTAATATCGCGATATTATAACTTTTTTGTTTTTTGTTGTTGCTATATTAATAACTTACAATGTTCCAAACTCTCTGAATGAACGCACAGGATAATAACACAAACCACACAATGTATAAACGAGAACCAAACTGAAATCTGACCAAGAACAGCTGAAACACAGGGCTAAATAAACAGGGGTAGAACAAAGGAAAGTAAACTAGATATGTGAAACTAATAAATAACTATGGAAACAAACGAGAAAATAATCAGTAATCAATAGCCGCGTTTCCATTACCCTTCAAATTGCACAAATTGAAATTGCGAATTGAAAATACGCCCAACGGAAGCACGTCAATTTCGCAAAAACTCCCATTTATCACATGAGGTGGTTTTTCAGGCAATTCGAAAAAGAAATATTTCACAAAACTGCAATGGAAACAGTTTTTGCCAACGCTATCTCACGACCAATTCGTACAAATTCGTACGAATAATAAAAAGTTGGCTAATTCGTACTAATTCGTACGACCTCACTCGTACGAATTTGTACGATTTGTCTAAACCCACGTGATGGGTAGGTTTAGGGGCGGGGTCAGGGGTAGGACATTCGTATGAATTCATACGAATTGGCCAATTCGTAAAATATGTACGATTTTGCAAAAATCGTACTAATTCGTACGAGTCAGGTCGTATGAATTCGTACGAATAAGCCACTTCGTAGAATTTTTACGTTTTCCCGTGAGATCGGGCTGCATTTACAGGTCACCTGACGTAGACGACGCGGTGTGATTGGACAGAATACGAGACTGAGTTCTTTATTAAATTCATACAAGTCAAAATAATTACAGGAATACTGGATTCTAAACCTCAAAGAAATGCCACAATCAAGACCCCGAAGCAGATATGAGGGAGAAACACCCAGAAACATCAACCGTTCCAAGTATAAGGGTATAAGGGTCTTTCCTTGCCATTAATGCTTGGAAAACACACATACATCTCCTTCCATTAATAATAATGGCCAGTGCAGTGGCTGGGATATACGTGAACCTACTAATATCGTCGCCATGAATGACTTCTCGCGAGAGGAATAAATTACGTTTTAGTCGCATAACATCGGCTAATGGAAACGCCGTCATTTCACAATAGTTTTTTGTCGACATTTAGAAAAAATCACAAAAGTTTTGCACAAATCTGTAATGGCAACGTGCCTAGTAACGCTCTGTTTAGTTGCTGTCTCTATGAAGCCCCTCCTTCTGAAAAGCACACTGTGCTCTGATTGGTCGGCTGGAGCAGTGTGTTGTGATTGGTCAGTGTTTGGGAAATGTCCCGGCCCTTACCATAACCACCAGTTTCAACACACTACTAACTAACTCAACCAGACCCCGCCCCTTTATTCTGCGTATTAATTATTTAAATGAGAAATATTGTGACGTGTTCATTCCCGGAAGAAACTCAAGACTACAATGGAGGCGTTTCAGGGAGTTCAGAAACACTGACACTGATATAGAGAATAACTCTGGAGAATAACCAGACCCCGCCCCTTTATTCTGCGTATTAATTATTTAAATGAGAAATATTGTGACGTGTTCGTTCCCGGAAGAAACTCAAGACTACAATGGAGGCGTTTCAGGGAGTTCAGAAACACTGACACTGATATAGAGAATAACTATTTTTCATGCTCAAACAGCAACATTACACACTAAAGAGAGTTGAACATGTCTCTTTAAAACTGGTAAGCATATCCATTGGGCGTAAACGTTTACTCGTTTATCCCATACAAACGTGATTCATCAGTATTCCGGCATACAACAAAATCCTTTCAGGAAACAAGCCATCATCTCACAAACTAATTAAATTGAGGGAAGACTAATGGAATCGCGCACCCATTATGACCCTCATGTAAATGGAAAAATTAAATGCCTCAAACTAGTGGCCGGCATTGCTTGCATGAAACTCCCTTTTCTGAGTATTTCTGTTTCATAAGCCAATTTCCCCTTTGACTAAAGACTCCACCAAGGTCCGTACGACTCATTATGGTGTCATTTATTATTAGTGGCGCTATTGATATTGACTTAATGTATTCATAGTTTAATGCTTCTGACGGTTCGAACCAGAGTCAAATGCCTTAATTTAGCGTCCGCTATAAGGTGAAATGACACTTTCTTATTGCCTGACATTCTCCTGTAGCTCAGATGTGCTGTGCAATTCCCAAGAAATCCTTTCGTGCCCTAAGTTGTCTCAAAGTTGAACAACTCTATTTAAAACCCAGCCTATCCAATGGGCCTTGTCACGGGGAATTGATTGTGTGATGAAAGAGACAAGCCGGGGTTTTTTCTCTCGTAAACGCACCATCCATCTCTTTGTTTCTGTAAGCTGACGTTCTTCCGCCTGTGTTTTGGTTTGGTTTTCCCCCTATCTTGTGAAATATTTGTGTCTGATCAGACCAGAACTGTTGCAGCATGAGAGAACTTGCCTGGATTAAGACATAAATCCTCTTCATTTCCATGAGAGTTGCTCATTGGGTGCAGTTTAGGAGGTCAAATAACTGTAGATGAGCACAGCTTGTTACCGCTCACCGTTTTGATTAGGTCACACTCATTTTCTTAATCTCCATTGCCATTTGCTGGCCACCATTGCACATTATACTGTAGGAAAGAGAACATTACGATCTGGAGAGTAATTTAGACTTAATTTGGCACAATTAAACACCCTTTTTGCTGGTTTCTGTCCTGAATCTTCAAGCTCTCACACACACACACACACACACACACTGATAGTTCACCCCAAAAATGAAAATGTTGTCATTATGTTGAAGGTGAATGGAAGCGTGTGCTGCCTTGCTCCCAAAAATGATGAAAAAGCATCATTAAAGCATCATTAAAGTTTCATAAAAGCCGTACGATGGCGATCTGTGACGTCAAACCTGGTGTGGTGCATCTTTGCATGGCATATTTGAATACGAATGAAGTCAAATGAGGTTTGAGATCTGGAGACTGACACAAACATACTGTCCTGATCAAACCTGGGTTAATGCGGGATAATTGGGACATTTCTTTCCCAGTCATCTCTATGGCATAAAAAATTGCCCCCAATTTACCAGTATTAAACATTTTTATGCATCATAGACTCACTTCTGATGCAGATCTGTTGTCAGATAGTAGACACTAAAACGATGCATGCAGGGTGCAATGTTATGCATGCATCTTGCATGGATAAATCAATCCCAGAATGCATTGCCATAAAGTAAATGGGAGGTGGATGAGCAGAGTAAAATATCATACATGTTTTATTCAGTACTGGAAAGTAAGTATCAGTAGAAAATAGTTCCATCTAATGGATAAATGCACAATTTATTTGCAATATTTGCGTGTACTGTGTGTTAAGAATATCAAATTGTTATCTAAGAAACATGCATGCATGACATACATATATTTATATATATGGGATTTAAAATAGAGCTGACATCTCAAATCACTATGGAAAAACTGTCTAGAGTGTTTATCTGTTCATATAACCATTTACAGCTATTTACAACCACAAGACATTGGCATTCATCAGCAGCCGTTTAAATGGTTGTTATGCTGCAGACTGGCGATAAACCAGCATTATTCCCTGCAGAAAACACTATCTTCAGTCTGGCCAGACGTTCAGCACCAGCTCACTTACATGCAGATGTTTAAAACACATCTGCAACGGGGTAAAAAGACACAGTCGTTCATTTAACATTTCTTTTGGAAAGGCTAAGAAAATGTTCTTAATTTGCCCCTAAATTGAGACATTTGTCATTTGAATGTAGTGATTTTACATTTTATGCATTTAATCATAACTTGGGTTTGTAGATTTAATTTTATTTACTAGCGTTTGCTCCATTCGTGACTTAGCACACATTTAAAGACCCATCTGTAAATCGAAGGACGTCCCGCTCTCTCCTTCATTTAGAAGATCTGTGCTGAAGACATTAGACTGTAAATGGAGATTCTGGTTACAATGTAATTTAAATTCATGCTATTAACTGGAGTTGTGCCGGTGTCCTTTTAATCAAGGCTTTTCCCGTTCTCTGTTCAGCCTCTCTTTGATCCGTGTGGTGTAACAACATCTGGTTATTCATGTACTGTGCACAGAACCAGACACAACCTGAGTGAGACTGAGGGCCCTATTTTAATGATATAAACGCATGGTCTAAAGCACACGGCACAAGTTCACTTAGGGCGAGTCCGAATCCACTTTTGCTGGTTTAACGGTGGGAAAAATGGTAGGTGCTCCCGGCGCATGGTCTAAAATGGTTGTCCCTATTCTCATAATGAGTAATGGGAGTGTTTTGGGATTTACGTGCGTTAAACCAATCAGAGTCTCATCTCCCATTCCCTTTAAATGCCAGTTGCGCTCGCGCCATGGCGGATTCGCTATTTACATGACGGAATTTGATAGTGGAAAGACCGAACGCGTCTCCAGAGCGCAAACGGATCTGCTCGTGCGCGAGGTAAAAGTGTGCAAGCAGACCATCTACGGGACAAGCCGGATTCACCATATCTTTATGTACACAATAATAATCTTTTACATTGTAATCCTTTTATTTTAAATATTTGGCATGTTTGTGTGCTGCCGTGCGTCCCTGTGTGTTTAATAAGCGGAGTTTACGCGTGTTGTGGACCCGCCTATAGGCGCACATTACTAACGCGCTCATTAAATAACAAAAAAAGTATTGCGCCATTGACTTTAGACCAGGTTTCAGTTGGTCAATGGCTCAGTCTATTTCTGTTGCCTCAAAATAGCAACACGCCAAAAAATGCACCAGAACACACCTTGTTTTCAGACCAGCAGCCCATGGGCGCTCAAATGGGCGCAAATGCATTTGCTATTTAAACAACGTGGCGCAGGACGTGAAAATGATAACTGCGTCGGGCTGAAACTAGCAAAACACACTTGCTTCGCGCTTGCCGCTGCATTGTGCCGGGTGTCAGATAGGGCCATGAGTCTGTTCCCTCGAGTCACAGCGGAGACTTTACACAGAGAGCATGCGCTTTACATGTATAGAAATGAATGAGAGAAGTTGTATCATTCAATATGACGGTTGTAGATCCACAACTGCCTTTCCATAAAGAATCTTGAATCAACTAAAACCTGTTTACTCCTGAATGCACATTTGCTGGATCCACCCTAAAATCCGTCTTTTTGCTTGATCTGAGCTGATTTGAAATGTTGTGTAAGCATAATCTTGACAAACAGGTCTCATTCTTCTCCTATTGAAGCACAGAGCTGTCCTTGTGCCTCGGGGTGTTTCCAAGATGGCTGTTGTGTGAACTGACTGATCTTTACAAGGACTTTGATTATAGGTACCCATTAGAAACTGTAGTCCAATAATTCCTGGGCTAGACCACATTAACTTTTGAATTGAGTAAAATGTTTTTGTTTAGTTTTTTTTAATCAATGTTTGAATTGATCAAATCCATTGCTAATATTGATTTATACCGTTTTCTCTTAAAATGATGTCACTTCCTGGTGGATGGTGTCATTACGTATAGCTGGCTTTTGTTAGTTAAAGGGATTTTTTTTAAACGAACATGGTGGAAAGTTGACCTTGACCTTTAAACTGATCAAGTAAAATAGAAGTGCCAGAAAAGAAATTGCATGCATGATCAGTTCACTGCGATATTGTTGTTAATATGATTTCAATCTTTAAAAATACTATGTTCAATATTATATTCAGACCTATCTCCTGTAAATGTACTGCATGACCCAGTGAATCTAGATGGTGTAACTTGATATTTTTCCATTAATTTAACCATGGAAACAGCACATATCTAAAGAAGCGCATATAGCAACGATCTCAAACTAGATGTAAAGTTAGTGTGAAATAGGCGTAAAGCAGTGCTTTTATAATGCAGGTCCTCAGCAAGCTATAAATAGTAGGTAACCATGGAGCTAGAGCAAGGCAAGACTACTATTGCACAGTGTATTGATTCTTTAACAGGAAAAGAAATGATGTCAGTTTAATGATTTATGCCTTTTTTCATTCGCTTGTTTGTGTTGGACCATCTCCAGATGGAGAAACATAATGGTGATGATGAGATTTAGCCTTGCAGTAGAAAGCAGGCGATGTAAATATGAAGCCCCTGCAGGGAGATATACAGCGTTCAATATTAAATAACATTTCTACAATCTGCTGTTTCTCCTGGTGGTTTGTGGACATAAAAGCATTAGGAAGCCTGTTATTTATTAATGTTATGCTATATAAAAAAGCTCTGCTTTGAACTAGACAACTTTTAAATAAGCCTTTCCTTGAAAAATTGAGGCATTAACGGAGAATACTGCTCCATCTCACATGACTTCCTTACATAATTCCTCTTATGCATCCCATCATGTGATACTGAATATGAATCCATCGCTGTCTGCCGAGCCCTGAGCGTGTCTTGAGCTTGTTATCAATATCTTGCGCTTCAATCGAACAAAGATGAAAACATTTAATCAGCCGTCCCTCTACTGGGAATGAAATGGGAGCAGAGTTCAATGGCACGGACTCTGAAGTCACGCGTAATTCCCGAGCCGGTCTCATTACAGCATTATGCTCCGGGACCGGCCGATGCATCGACCCATCCGTGGCCGAGATAAGTGGGAAATCAATGACCATTGATTAAGATCAGACTGTTACTGTCAAGCTCCTCGAGATGAGACGGGATCGCGGGATTCATCCCGATAAATGACCCGCTCCGGGCTCAGACCATCTGTTACGGACCGTCTGCAATGTGAACTCTGACATCCTTTGACCCGACAGACTGAGCCGGGTCACTCTCAGATCCAGTCGGCTATTTATATCTGTTAGTCCAGTCATTTGAGCTGATGTGACTAATGTAGAATTAAAGTTCTAATGAAGATCGTCTCTATCTATCTATCTATCTATCTATCTATCTATCTATCTATCTATCTATCTATCTATCTATCTATCTATCTATCTATCTATCTATCTATCTATCTATATGTCTGTCTGTCTGTCTGTCTGTCTGTCTGTCTGTCTATCTATCTATCTATCTATCTATCTATCTATCTATCTATCTATCTATCTATCTATCTATCTATCTATCTATCTATCTATCTATCTATCTGTCTGTCTGTCTGTCTGTCTGTCTGTCTGTCTGTCTGTCTGTCTGTCTGTCTATCTATCTATCTATCTATCTATGTAGTCCGTCTGTAATGCCTGTCAAACATTGCATTTTTAGTTAAAAATAAAATTAGTTGCATTAATTTCTTTGAGTTTCGGTTCATTTAAATTCTTCCTTGCATTTAAATTAGATTTTTGAAACCTAAATTCAAATTCAGGAAGTGAACTGGAATTTAAAACCAGAAATGCAGATCTTACAGTTTTTCTCAGTCGCTTTGGTGCATTTCTCACATCACTATTTACATTTGCACAACAGTTAATGCAGTTCTCAAAACAATTAGTATAAACTGCAAAACCTAGTTGATAACCTGCAAAAGCGTGTCACTTGCTCAAAATGGATCGCTCATTCCTCAAAAGCAAGTATTCATGTCAATGAAAGTATCAGTGTCATCAAGATGAAAGTCCTGACACCATTGTTGATGAACAAGATAATCAAATGGCTTTGTCATGTTTTCATTGCGACAGTTTACTCTGTAAATGTTTTCCAATGCAAAAAAGTCAGATCTTGGTGACACTATACCTCAAAATGCTCAAGACAGCACTATATACTATTTGCACAGCCATTTGAAAAATACAGTAAAGTTACACATTACTGTATTTAGTGAGATAACTGAGTACAAGACACTGAATATGTATGTTTCACATTTTTACTGCATATGCTCTTTGCTATTCTAATTTGTTCACAGCATTGTGCAAAAGAAAAAATACACCCTTATTTACAACAAACATAAACTCCCTTTGGGTAGAGCTGTGCACAACTGGAAACAATATTGCAGTACATATTGGAACTGAACATTGGTTGCAACTAATGCTTCACACACACCCCTTCTCATCAGTGAAAGCTGAGATTCACCTGAGAGAAATTGTTCAATTTAGGAGACATTTAAAAAAAAAAAAAAAAAAAAAAGTGTAAAATTTGCTTGACAGATTTTGACAACTAGTTCAACATTTTTGTATGTAATGACTCAAGCAATGAAATGAGTACTATTAGTTTTATATGGAATGACTATTCAGCATTCACAAGTATAGTTAATTTTGACTGACATGACATAAGCAAATGATAATGTTATAAAACAGCAGAGAGTTGTATGAAAGCAATTGATGCATGTCCAAAAGCATTTGCAATTTGTTGGAAGGAATGAGAAACTGCTACTATGATGTGCACAAATGACTAAATATTGTGGAGGTTGAACTAACTGTTGTGCAAATGTAAATAGTGATGTGAGAAATGCACCAAAGCGACTGAGAAAAACTGTACATGCAGGTCAAAGGTCATGGGTAACAGTAAACCGACATTTTACCGTTTAGTGTATAGATGTTCATATATGTACAGTGCTCAGCGGAGACCGCATTTAATCAGGGTTTACTGTCGGAAGTATCCATTTATAATGGCAATCAATCACTTTACATCCGTCCAATGAAACTTCAACCACTCAATGAGATTCAGTCCATCCATGAGGCACAGATCTATATTTCACACTTGTAGCTTTGCACTACACATGATTGCACTATAAACTAAGTGTGACAGCTAATTAAAACCCTAGAGGTGTCATTACTCTGAAGATGTTATCTGTCCCTCACATGTCTAATGAACTGATATCATATTTCTCCAAATGGCCTCTCCGGTGTGTCCAGAATAATGCCACCATGAATGGACAAAACAGGAGATAAAAAATAAAAAAAATTCCCTGGAGAAGCGAGATAAGCGAGAGATAGACGGGTAGAAGATCGCTCGCCCAGACTCGAGGTCGTAATGGGGCGTGATCAGAGAGGAAGTGGTGAGAACCTTCCCACAATCCATCAGTCAAGCCTTGAGTCGATGTGTGTGGGTGTGAGAGAAAATCCTCAATGTTCCTCTGTTCCCTGAGAGAGATCAGCCCCTCATTTGATCAAACCCCAGATAATCAGTGTTAGACATGTGATTGATGTAAAATAATAAACACCCACCCGTCCGTCCATCCATTCATCCATCCACCCAACCGTCCGTCCGTCCGTCCGTCCGTCCGTCCGTCCGTCCATCCATCCATCCATCCATCCATCCACCCAACCATCCGTCCATCCATTCACCCATCCATCCATCCATCCATCCATCCATCCATCCATCCATCCACCCATCCATCCATCCATCCATCCGTCCATCCATCTACCTATCCACCTATCCACCTATCCATCCACCCAACCATCCACCCAACCATCTGTCCGTCCAGCCATCCATCCACCCAACCATCCACCCACCCAACCATCCATCCATCCATCCATCCATCCATCCATCCATCCATCCACCCATCCATCCAACCATCCGTCCGTCCGTCCATCCATCCATCCATCCATCCATCCATCCATCCACCTATCCACCTATCCATCCACCCAACCATCCATCCAACCATCCATCCATCCACCCAACCATCCATCCATCTACCTATCTACCTATCTACCTTTCCATCCACTCATCCATCCAACCATCCATCCATCCATCCATCCATCCATCCATCCATCCATCCATCCATCCACCCAACCATCCATCCATCCACCCATCCATCCACCCAACCATCCATCCATCCATCCATCCATCCACCCAACCATCCGTCCATCCACCCACCTATCCATCCATCCATCCATCCATCCACCCAACCATCCACCCAACCATCCATCCATCTACCTATCTACTTATCCATCCACCCATCCATCCATCCACCCAACCATCCATCCATCTACCTATCCATCTATCCATCCACCCATCCATCCATCCACCCACCCAACCAACCATCCGTCCATCCATCCATCCATCCATCCATCTATCCATCCATCCATCCATCCATCCATCCACCTATCCATCCACCCAACCATCCATCCATCTACCTATCTACCTATCCATCCACCCAACCATCCTTCCAACCATCCATCCATCCACCTATCCATCCACCTATCCATCCACCCAACCATCCATCCATCTACCTATCTACCTATCCATCCATCCACCCATCCATCCACCCAACCATCCATCCATCTACCTATCCACCTATCCATCCACCCATCCATCCACCCAACCATCCGTCCGTCCGTCCGTCCGTCCGTCCGTCCGTCCGTCCATCCATCCATCCATCCATCCATCCATCCATCCATCCACCTATCCACCTATCCATCCACCCAACCATCCATCCATCCACCCAACCATCCATCCATCTACCTATCCATCCACCCACCCAACCATCCTTCCAACCATCCATCCATCCATCCACCCATCCATCCACCCAACCAACCATCCATCCATCTACCTATCTACCTATCCATCCACCCAACCATCCACCCAACCATCCATCCATCTACCTATCTACCTATCAATCCACCCAACCATCCTTCCATCCATCCATCCATCCATCCACCTATCCACCTATCCATCCACCCAACCATCCATCCATCTACCTATCTACCTATCCATCCACCCAACCATCCTTCCAACCATCCATCCATCCATCCACCCATCCATCCACCCAACCAACCATCCATCCATCTACCTATCTACCTATCCATCCACCCAACCATCCACCCAACCATCCATCCATCTACCTATCTACCTATCAATCCACCCAACCATCCTTCCAACCATCCATCCATCTACCTATCCATCAACCCAACCATCCATCCATCTACCTATCTACCTATCCATCCACCCAACCATCCTTCCAACCATCCATCCATCCACCTATCCATCCATCCATCCACCTATCCATCCACCCATCCATTAACCAATGTTAACAAATGTGACCTTACTGTAAAGTGTTACCGAAAATTCACATACTCACTACATACTTCAGAAATAGTATGTTAGTATGGTAGTATGAGTAGTATGAGTAGTATGAGTAGTATGGTAGTATGGTAGTATGGTAGTATGGTAGTATGAGTAGTATGAGTATGAGTAGTATGAGTAGTATGGTAGTATGGCAGTATGGTAGTATGAGTAGTATGAGTATGAGTAGAATGGTAGTATGAGTATGAGTAGTATGGTAGTATGAGTAGTATGGTAGTATGAGTAGTATGAGTATGAGTAGTATGAGTAGTATGAGTAGTATGGTAGTATGAGTATGAGTATGAGTAGTATGAGTAGTATGGTAGTATGGTAGTATGAGTATGAGTAGTATGGTAGTATGAGTATGAGTAGTATGGTAGTATGAGTATGAGTAGTATGGTAGTATGAGTAGTATGGTAGTATGAGTAGTATGGTAGTATGAGTAGTATGAGTAGTATGAGTAGTATGGTAGTATGGTAGTATGGTAGTATGAGTATGAGTAGTATGGTAGTATGAGTAGTATGAGTAGTATGAGTAGTATGGTAGTATGAGTAGTATGAGTAGTATGAGTAGTATGGTAGTATGGTAGTATGAGTATGAGTAGTATGGTAGTATGAGTAGTATGAGTAGTATGGTAGTATGAGTAGTATGAGTAGTATGGTAGTATGAGTATGAGTAGTATGGTAGTGTGAGTATGAGTATGAGTAGTATGAGTAGTATGGTAGTATGAGTAGTATGGTAGTATGGTAGTATGGTAGTATGAGTAGTATGAGTATGAGTAGTATGAGTAGTATGAGTAGTATGAGTATGAGTAGTATGAGTAGTATGGTAGTATGAGTAGTATGGTAGTATGCTACTTTAAACATTCCTTATAGATTGCATTGAGATGTCAGGCAAGCGCTTCAGCAAACACTGCTCTGTAATATGACAGCAATCTTGTTGTGAAAGTTTGCGAAGTAATAAAACATTTCCATTTCTCCAAATGGCTGATTTCAGCTGACAACCGCATGATTTATTTGGAAGATGTGTTGAATTAAAATGAAAAGTCAACTTCATCCGAATCTCAGTGCAGATTCAACACGATAAACAATGCAAACCTCATTAATGAGCATCTAGGAAACCCTTAACCTGAGCTTTCTCTCAATACAATAATGTGTTTGTGTGCTGTGACTCTGAAGGGCAGGTCACGGGTAAGAGACGGTTTATACTGGATGATATATGTGTCATGTTAAACAGTCATTGTCCAGGTGGACAAGAGGAACAGCTCTAGCCTGAGATGTCATTGTCAGGTGTGTGTTGAGGTGAGGCCTTTATTACACATAATAAATACTGTCACACTCCTGCTGTGTTTTGAGCGTCGTTGCATTTCTAAAGTTCAAGACTCTTTATATATTTCACAGATGAATCTCATGACAACATGTCAAGATCAAAAATTATCAAATATTTTCCCAAAGAAACTTTGCCTAATTTTAGCCATTTATTTGCTGTGTGACATTATTTTCATGATAATTAAGCACATTTTTTGTCATTGCTATTTTTCTCAGTGATGATTCACATTACTGTAATATTGTATTTTTTAATTTTTTTTTTAGTAGGTACATTTCGGTAATAAGGATTTAAATGGAAATGTGCTTATATAAATGTCATGAAAATAAAGGCATTTTCAGGATAATTTGCTTTAAGCAACAATTACACACTTTATTTCTCTTTTGATTTTTTTTCTCTCTTCTTGACAGGATTTATAATGTATTTCTCTGAAGCACCACAGTCTCTCTTTTTCCTCTTTGGTGTTATATTTAGTATTATTCTACAGGATGACCCATTTATTTTACCTTTCATACATAATCTTGTCAAAAGATTACACAAGATTGCACTATGTTAATACCTTTTTTGTCACTTGACATTTTAATTTTAATGTCACAAATCCCCCTTTTCAACCTGTCATATAGAGACATTTGTCTTGATCCAATCAATTCATATTTTTTTCTTGTCTTTTCTTTATACAGGTGAAACTCTAAAAATTTGAATATCGTGCAAAAGTTCATTTATTTCAGTAATTCAACTTAAAAGGTGAAGCTAATATATTATATAGACTCATTACATGCAAAGTGAGATATTCCAAGCCTTTATTTGTTATAATTTGGATGATTATGGCTTACAGCTTATGAACATTTTCAAAATTTCTGAGATTTTGAATTTGGAGTTTTCATAATCATCCAAATTATAACAAATAAAGGCTTGGAATATCTCACTTTGCATGTAATGAGTCTATATAATATATTAGCTTCACCTTTTAAGTTGAATTACTGAAATAAATGAACTTTTGCACGATATTCTAATTTTTTGAGTTTCATCTGTATATCCTGTTGCGCTCTGAAACACATCACATGTGAAGGACGTTTGACTGGAAGTAGAAGTAAAAAGTTGGAAACACTCTTGAAGTCCAGGAAGGTCTCGTTTTTTAAGTTTCGTTACAAGCTGTTCACACATTGGCAATACAAAAAGGCAATTAATACATGAAAATTCTTACATATCGCCCTTTTAAACTGTGTTTAACGGCAGAATATCGGTGAAATTACCCACAATCTCGAATCAAGATATCACAGAAGTCGCTGTGTCACATCAGAAACAGGAATCACGGCAAAAACATTGTGGTTTGGTTGAATTTGTATTCTAGCGTAGGGGTAAAAACACATAAAGAGACACACAAACCCAGACGGACTTGATTATATCATTCACGGTGCTTTATCAGAGATTTACAGTGTTAGCATTCAGTGATTGAAACCGAAACCTCTTCCACCTCAACCACACATGCCTCGGCTTAATGCTAATATGCAGCAGACTGAACGCATTAGCCGAGCAGAAGAGGGAAAATAAAAATCAGTGTGTGTGTGTTCTGAGAGCCCCGTAAGAACGAAAAGCAACTTTTTGAATGTGATAAATGAGTGTTTGAGTCTGAAGTGACTCTTTCTCTACTAAACTACGGTCGCCGTTTACCCCCAGCCAAACCCATTACTGAGGTCTTGAGCACAAGGCAAAGAGTGTTTTTCTCCTCTGATCTTGTCTGTGATTGTTTACACACCGCTGCGAGTGTGTGTGAATGTTCGACGGTGGAGATATGACCCCACTGTGGTGGATGTGTCCTTACATGGCGTTCCTCCACTCACAGATACTCACTTGCTCATAATATTTACAGTTTCACAGTTTGCATGGATGGAACGTGCAAGCAGACAATAAACCAAACACACAGATGATGTGTAAACCACATACTTCTGTAAGGGACCAGAGATTTATTACTGCACTGTTATAGAGTCTCGTTTCGGTAGCCCATGCAAACCCTAAACTATATAAGAGATGCACACTGAAAAAAATTATTAGTTGAATTTAATCCATTTTTTTATCGTAAGTGTTTGCATTGAATTGATTTTACCAACATTTAAACAAATGCATTAAGTTTAACTAAAATTGATTAAGTTCAACTTAATGCATTTGTTTAAATGTAGGTAAAATCAATTCAATGCAACCACTTATGAAAATAATTTTTTATTAAATTCAACAAATCATTTTTTTCAGTGCATGTTGTTCATGAGATGAACTCATTGTGATGTGTTACGCATCTACTGAATATGAATTTGTTTGAGGTCACATTTCTCTTTTAACCTTATAAACTCGAGATTTGAACCTTGGACTTGAACCTTCTTTTATCATTCAATCGTGTTTCATTTAAATTCCTCTGGAGAGATAAAAATACACTCAAATGAGTCAATATTTGTCATTATACAGTATAAGTGAGTAGAGCTATAATAGCAGCTCAGTAATAATTAATCATATTTATACTATTACAGTATTTTTTATCATTTTGAATTAGTTTTAGTCAACTCAACTTCATTTGATGAGAAAGGATTGAGGTTATATTGAGATCTCTGACTTTTCATTGCTGATTTTAGTGTCTTACTAAATTTAAACAACCTTTTTTCTCATTTTTCTACAGGCAGTTTTTTGGTAATTTTTTAAAATCTCAGTTTAATCTCATTTCTGTCTAGAAGAAACAATTGCAATATTAAAGAGATCTCGTGTGTGTGTGTGTATGTGTGGTTTTTTTTTTTTCGTCCTATAGATGACTTCATTTGTATAGAGAACAGAGAGCTGGAAGCAACGGATGAGCTCAGCGTCTCCTCCACAAGAGAAGTTTTTTAGCTGATTCTGGAAGATCTGGGTCAGATTTTAAAATACACACAAATACATCAGCAGAACTTTAATGCATTCAGACTCGCTCTGTCTATCGGCCAGAACTGCACTAGAGACAGGACTCATGCTGACTTAAAGGGACGATTCAGTCTGTCATCATTTACTCGCCCTCGGGATTTTCTCTCTCCTTTGGAGCACAAAAGAAGATGTTTGGCAGAATGTTCACCCTCCTCTTTTTACATGCAATTAATGTGAAATATGGACGTATGCTGTCACTGTGAAATCAAGATTGACTATTCTTAGTATTAAAGTATTTATTAATCTCCGCACATCATTATTTATTTATTTATTTTTAATTCCAAAGGGACCTTAAGGATCCAAACTAAATTTAAAGACGACCTATTATGCCCCTTTTCAAAGTCTTGATTTTGTTTTCAAGCTCTACTAGAATAGGTTTTCCTGCTTGAATGTTGATTATTTTCCTCATATTCTCCATTGTTGCAGCTCCTCTCTCCCAAGTCTGTCAGTAACGCTCTGTTTAGTTCCTGTCTCTATGAAGCCCCGCCTTCTGAAAAGCACACAGTGCTCTGATTGGTCGGCTGGAGCAGTGTGTTGTGATTGGTCGAGTGCTTAGAGTGTTTTTGGGAAATGTCCCGCCCCTTACCATAACCGCCAGTTTCAACACACTACTAACTAACTCAACCAGGCCCCGCCCCTTTATTCTGCGTATGAATTATTTAAATGAGGAATATTGTGACGTGTTCGTTCCCGGAAGAAACTCAAGACTACAATGGAGGCGTTTCAGGGAGTTCAGAAACACTGACACTGATATAGAGAATAATTTGATATAATCAGACTTTGCATTCCACGATTTACAGATTGTGTGTTTCACAGAAAAAAACCATGGGTTTGGAGTGACATGAAGGTGGGCAAATGCTGACAGAATTATAATTTTTTGGGCAAACTATCCCTTTAAAGTCCAAACAAATGCTGCACACATGCTCGTTGCACAAACATTTACAAACACGGCCATCTGTTGCTCAGATCCATTGTTGCTTCATGCAATTATTCCAATTTTGCATAAAACACTGCAGGTCTCAGAAGGGGGTGGACGCGTCCTTCGTGCCTAAAACAACGGGAGCTCTGTCTGGTTTGGGTGATGCTGTGATTGTTTGAACAAACAGCCTGCCCCGCTGCACATTTTTAATGCATCGCCTCTCTTCCAGTGCAGGTACGAAAGAAAGAGTGAGAAAAACATCCTCCATTGTCATAAAAGCGCCTGATGCATAAAACCCGAGCAGAATGCATTAACACTACACATCAGTATGCAGGCTCACATACGCCTTGCACATGAAATCTGTGTGAGTTTAAATGTTTGAAGCTGTTTTTTCTTCAGTACCTCGATTTTACACCTGGACACCACGTAGAGAGTACTTTACTCTAGTCACTTCATTTTTACCGTACAATACTGTACAAAATGTAATGCCCTTCAAAATGCATTTAAAATGCATTATATATTGAAATAAATTTTTTTATTTTATTTACCTAATCATTTTATTATTTAGCATTGTTACACATAACAGAACAAACCTGACACCAATATATGAGGTGCATCCCACCAGTTGAGAAGCGCTAGAAACACATTCCTCATGAAACAAACACCCACGCATATTTCACAATCATCTTTTTGCAGCCGTGTAGATAAAAAGCAATTCTTTCAGACACTCCAGCAAAATACGACCCACTCCCATCCTCTCATGGGACACAGTGACCAGACGGTAACCTTGGATTGTTGACGTGTCTCGTATCTCTGTGAGAACAACATTAGGCCCCGCCCCATTTGACTGATTGACATATTGACTCCTCCCACTCACAGCAATTCACAAACAACAGATCTTCCCATGTAAATCTTCAGGAAGTGGCTAATGCATCTTGTTTTTAATGTCATGAGCTAAAAAATTGGTTGTCAAAACAGGAAAAAGCTCTTTGAATGTGATTTCGTTTTAAGGAACATCTTTTATCTCCTGGATCAGTGCAGTGTTCACGACTATATTACCTCTGTGATTTGTCATTTTAAGGGACCCATTTCTGCACTTTTGTAGCATTTTATTTTCCCTTGAAGTTCACTTAAAGTGTTAGTCAAGGTTTCATGCACCCAAAACAGTCACAGTTAGCGCTGTTTGCTAAGGTTGTACAATACTTCAGTGAAGTGCATTTGTGCTACAGACAGCCTCAAATCATGCAGCTTGTTGAGGGAATTTGTGCTAAAAGTTTTAAAAGTGATCTGACTTCTGTTTTACGTTTGGATATTGATAGAAACTGCCCGGAAACCATTTAGTAACATGCTAACAATCAATCGAAACTCATTAGCAACTGCATAGGAATGATTTATATATGATATACAGTATATAATGTTAGTGGTCAAATGTTAATGAGCTTCATAGTGCTTATAACATGATAATTTCTGAATAAACCAGTCTTTTCTGTTTAGTTTTAGTGAATTATTGAATTCAATTGTTTGAATTGATCAATTGATTGATTGTTAGAGAACATATGTTTAAATTATGTTTCTGTGATATAGCTTTAATGTACAGTTTTGTGCTTGTAGCATTTCAGTTTCTCGCACCATTACGGATATATTTGCAGCAACAGCAACAGTCTGAATGTGTGGACTCAGTAAAAAGACAATGAGTTGTGTGTTCAGCACGGTTGGCTACATTCCTACAGGCCATGCTGACGTGAAGTTTGAGACCAGAGAATCAATACACAACACAGAATTCATTGACTCGCCTGAGGATGTGAAGAACCAGCAGTATATCTCCAGCGACTCGGAACGTTCCTTTACAAACACCTACTGAGTTTTATAAAGCACTTAATCTGCCGGATGTTTGGCACCAAATGCATTCCAGTGCTTTGTTGGTGCTTCTTTTAATTTGCACAATTTAGTGATATTCAATGGTTGTTGTTGACAGCGAAAACTAGACATTTCAGCTGGCTGTAGTCCAGTAGCCTCCGAGTTTACAAGCTTACAATGATAGCTCACTCAGGAAAATGGACGGTTTCAGAGGTCAGATTGGGGTTGGTGGTCACTTTGTCAAATTATGGTTATGGAAGTGTATATTTAGGTGCCAAGTTGGGTCATATGAAGTATAATGCCCCCCTAAGGGCAGTACATTTCATTGAAAAGTGTTTTTCTTTTGTTCTTCAGATAACTTTGGATCTTTCCAAAATTTGGATCAGGTGATGTTGAGACATCAGACAAGTCAAATGTTTCAGAAACATTTGTAAATGTAGCTGAGAGGACATCAAACCAGAAGTAAGTTTGTATCTTTGCAACTCGTGTCTTTGATATATTTGCAACTTGTATCTTTGATATATTGACACAACCACAACACCAATTGGCTAAAAGGCATAAAACATGGCTGACACCATGTATAACTTGCCCTCACTTTGTGCTTTTTCACTTCATATATTTCTGAAGGCCTGCAGAATGGCATGATTTACAATTTTTGAGGCCAAACGTAATTCAGCAATTTTGAATTGATTCGCCTACTGTTTTTTCTTTTCTTTTTGCTTCTGTTTGCACAAAGTTTTTCCTGTCTTCACCAAAATTGGTGCAGATTATCTTTAGATGAAACCTCACAGATTGCAGCAATTGGATTTTTTGTATTCAACAATTTTTTCCAGAAACTGAATTTGCTAGTGAAGATGTCAAAAAGGAATTGACTCTATCATTATAATCTCGGCATTGTTTATTTTTTCATATTGCATTGAAACGGTCATTTCCACAATGCCCTGAGGTTGCAGCGCCACCTACTGGTGTAATACATAAAACAACGATAAATGGAATAAAATGGAAATTACTGGGGCGCTGTAACCAAACTAATCTACTGAACTTTAAGATGGAGGCCTTGTTTGTGTGCTCAGCCTTGTAATTTTGACCTATTTTTAGAATAACTTAATCTTACAACATTAGAATCTCAAATCTAATCATCAAATGTACATGGAATATCGTTTGAGATATTGATGTTGTTCTTAATTAAGTTGAAAATAGGAGATTCTGAAGATGCCTGAGGTAATTGGCAGTAATTCTTATCGTTCGATACAATAAGCAAAGCACTTCAGAAACGTCAGAGGAGATAGAGGTGTACGGCGGCCCGAATGCCAATGCTGATAAGCGCAGTTGGTTATGGTTATCTGGCGGTTGTGCTGGACTGCAGGGAACAAACCAGCAATCAGCAGGTCATTAAGAGGTTTTAGGCTCAGAATCAATATTTAAAGTCTTTAGTTACTGACTGCAACCAAACCACAACTCTCATTACATCAGATTTAAACAATCATTTATCTGAGGAAAAAAACAAATTTCATAATTTAGCTTAATAGATTTCTGATTGTGTTGTCTATATATTAAGGTGATGGAGGAGAGTGTTTGTGTTTGAAAGCTAAGCTCTCGATACAGCTCAGAGAACTTCTGGGTTAATCAATTAACCGGACGGTTGGGTGTAAACACCGTCAGTTAATTCTGTGTGTTGTGAATCAGAGACGAGAGAGGTGCCATGGCAGCTGTGTATCACACGTTCAGTGAACTTTCTATACATATATATATATATATATATATATATATATATATATATATATAAAGCACCTTATTGTCAGCTGTATGTTCTCGAAAATAATCAGAGTTGTGATGCATTATAATGTTTACATAATAAAAATTCTTTAGAATATAATGCTTCAAAAACACAATCAAAACAAATGTTAATATTATGTTTTAAAGATGATTAGGAAAGCATGTAAAGGTATTTTAAATGTGTTTATAAACAGATTGCATTATATATTGGTGTGGTGCATTTGTATTTTGTTGCCGTCAGTTTTTAGAGTGAAGCGGCATTAAAGGTGTTCCAGTAGAAAGTGGCATGAAAACACAGCTGGCCGGTCAATTGCAGTAATTTGTGTGAGAGCTGACTACACATGTACACATAAACTGAAACGACTTCATCAGCGAGATTTGCATGCATGAGTAATGGAGGGCTGTTGGATAAACGTCACGTCGGATTAAGAAACCACGTCCACAGATGCGAATGCGCTGGCCTGTGTGAACTTCAGCTGATTAGCAGAACTTATGTTTGTGGTGTTTACAAACTCGTACGTAGCTACCAGGCGTCAGTGTGGATTATACTGAATAACCCTGAGAATGAGTAATGGTGATGATAGTAATACTTGTCTAAGTGAAAAGCACTTATTATTAAATCAAGGAAAGTGAACGAGAGCGAGTTTTGAATGTGGCAGACTCCTTTTATTCTGTGCTTTGTATGAAATCGCCACTTATGATTCTCTCTGTAAGGCCACGTCTCAAAAACATGACAAAAAAAGAAAAGAAAAAAGAAAGACACGACCCCCACATTTCAAATTGAACTACATGAGCCAAATGAAGCTCTGAGACTCTCAAAAGGGGAAGAGATAAACCCGCTAGGAAGCAAAGACTCAAAGGTAGAACGGTTTCTTTTTGTTACCTGCTGACACACACATCCGCAAACTGAGCACAAAGGTCAGGAAAGCGTCTAGGAGCTTTCAGCAGGAGCGCAATTTCATCCTATGTATTCAACATAAAAGAATATCTCACTCTTATATTCAAGGTCAAGTTTTTTTGCTTTTAAAACACAGAGACGAACAAACAAATATGTTCCAAACTGATTTAGAAACAAAAGGAGATCTCCTGTGACCTGGACTTATAAATAGCCACCTGGAGCAGACGGCATGTTTTTTTTTCCCCCAAACAAATTAAATCAGCAATGTCCTTTTCTGCCGTTTCCACAGCAAAGACAAACGGCTAATAATGCGTCGCCTCACCTCAAACGACATTGTTCAAACTTTGGCAGCACGTCATTCTGATCTCTTGTCCAACTTAATGGTTTCTAGCTATCCCTCACAGGTCTGAATGGGAGCTCTGATAACTGAGGTCACCTCCTGAAGTCTCCTTGGCCACAACATGTGCACAGTGACACTCTCACGACGGCAATCAGACTTGTAATTACCTGCTTAAAGCAATAGTTCATCACAAAAATGTTAAATTCTGTCATTTAAGGCACACTATGCAAGATTTGTACCTTTAAAGGTGCTCTAAGCGATGTTGGGTGACATCACTTCTTGTTGACGTTCGAAGTATTGTCAAAACAAAACGGAGGCTACCTCGACCCTCCCTCCCTCCTCCTCATCCCGTCCCCTCCCCTCCCTTCCGTGCTTCCTGAAACAGTCATGAACCATTTAGAAAAACCAAACTGGATTTACCCTCCTGTCCAGCAAAAACAGAGCCTCCTGAATGTCGGATTGGAAGCCCTTCTGCCGGCGGAGTTATCGCCACCTTTTGAATGCTCTTCTGATGTAAATTCGGGACTTCGCGTTCCTTCTCCTTTTCCCTATTCTTTGTTATTTGTTCATCGGAACGTCGTCTCTTTGGTCGTGTGTCGGCCCAATCGAAATTCAAGAGAATATAATTCTAACGTACGTCGTTGTCGTTGTTTAGGACATCTCTCCTCTAGCTAACTTCCCTCTTCATGCTTCTCTCTCCTCCACACCCCCCTTCATGTGCACGCGCACTAACCCCCCAAACCCCCACCCCCAAATCCCCACCCCCAAATCATTCTTGTCGGTTATTGGCTAGAACACTGTTTGTTATGTTTCGTGGTCCAGGCTGGGCCAGTTTGTTTTTCTTGCCGTTTGTGGAGCCTGGGCTGTCTACAGAGATGGTGTTTTTTTACAGTGTGTTCAGGGGACAGGCAGAATCACGACTTTCTTTCCGACACGACGTCACATACATCAACAAAATATGAAGCAGCCTCTATGGAAGACACTAGCACTCATTTCAGACATTTCAGACGTGAACGCGAATTTCAGACAGCAGAGTCGACGAAGAAAACGAAGAAAGCGCGGTCGGAAGAGTGCAGAGACGGCTCTGCGTGAGTGGTTTTGATGAAATACAAGTACTCCACAGCGACTCTAGGGGGCGCTGTTTGAGAAAAAAACGGAAACTGCATAGTGTGCCTTTAATCACCCTTGTGTCGTTCCAAACCCGTAAGTCTTTCGTTTATCTTCAGAACACAAATGAAGATCTTTTTGATGAAATCTGAGAGATTTATCGACAAACTACAAACTACTATCTCTTAAAGAGATCATAAAACTAATCCATATGAATTTAGCAGTTTAGTCCACATTTTCTGGAGAGACGCGATTGCTTTTATTGATTTTTGGATTGAATTTAGGCTTTTATTCACATATAAACATTCATCAACTCACACAACATGTGTGAGAACCAATGAGGTTCATTCTTAATAAATCAGGATAACTTCTCCTCCCTCTTGCAGTGACATCATCTCTTCTCTGATGACGAGGGCGGGGCTCAACCTGTCACTCACATGACATCAGCCAATAGCAAACCACAACCATCCAATCAATTCCCCACAGACAAAATCAAGCCCCGCCCACATTTGTTCTTGTTCCAGAAGATGATTCACTCAAATATACATCACAATAGGGAAGAAAAGACTAGCACAACTTCTGTTTCATGCTGACTTTAATGCTCTAGCCCCCACAGGAAGTCAAAATAAAAGGCTGAGGAGTTTTAAAAGTATATATATAGACACTTTTCACAGCTGACTTTTCTCATGCTGAAACTAGATGATTGCGAACAAAAATCACATTCACCTCAGGAAGTAACACCGCTTTAACACTCTCCATCAGGAACATCACTTTGATGAATAGAAAGTTCAAAAGAACATCATTTGTTTGAAATAGAAACTTTTGTCACATCATAAATGTCTTTACTGTCACTTCAATGTGTTCTTGCTGAATAAAAGTATCAATTCCTTTAAAAAAAAATCTTTCTGAACTTTTAATGGTTTTCTATAGAAAGATTAAACCTTAGCTAACAGCGCTTAGACTTGACAGATTAAAATAGTATAATTTGCTATAGAAAATCCTTTAAAAAATCCCTGGCGAGAGTCATCGAGTAAATTGCATACTACCATTGTTAACATGTAAATGTGATGTTATGATAATTTTTTTTCAATAATTAGTGCATTTGCTGGATTTAATGTTTTAAAAAACTTAATTGAAGCTTTGAGGTGTAGTAAGTACATCAAACTCGATGTGATTTCATGACCCCTGTGAAATGTTATTTGGAAGTGTTGTTGTAATTTTCAATTCACACGTACATGCTTTTAGTTGACTGTGGACCTTTAATACAAAAATAATGATCAGCTTTGCTGATGAAAACAGCTCAGGCACATAAATGAACGTGGCTTTAGGTGTTTTCCTCTCATTAGAACGATGAATAATGTGGCCGTTCATTGAAGTCTGACACACTCATATACACTTCTTTCAGCTCAGTCCAACTTCTCATTCCTCTATATCTGACTGATGTATCTTTCTGCTGATTTACAGTCTGAATGTATCGTCAGCACAAGCCTGCACTTGGATCCACTTTGACTGGTTTGTGGTAAGTTTAGCCAAGACTTGATTTTAAAGGGATAGTTCACCCAAATAAAATGTCAAACCCATTACTTACTTTCTTCTGGCAAACACAGCTATTTTGCAAATGTCTCGGGTTATTTTTTACCTTATGAAAGAATGGGGATGCTCACAAAAACACTGCCCTGTACGACTTGATTTTAGGCCATACATGTGTTTGTTGGACCAATTCTGTTTTGTCATACATTAATCTATCAAATGAATGACAGAATTAGTCCAAAAAAAGGATTTTCTTCATTTTTGTTGTAAACTATCTGTTTAATTTCAGTCAAAAATAATGAATTTTCTTTTCTTTTTTTTATGAAATGGTTAACTATTCCTTTATTTCAGTTTGTTCAGACAACAGGTGCTTAATAAAATTAATCTATAACATTAATGACAGAATTTGTCAAAAAAATAATATGATTTTGAATTTTTTTGGTAAACTCTTTGTTTAATTTCAGTCTATTCAGACTTTTTTGGTACTTTTTTGGTGCTTATTAAAATTTAATCTACAAAACTAATGACATAATTTGTCAAAGAAAATATAATATTTTATTTTTGTGGTAAACTATTCATTTCATTTCAGTCTATTCAGAATATTTTGGTGCTAAACACAATTATTATAATACATTAATGACATTATTTTTTCAAAATGAATATTAATTTTAAAAAACTGGTAAACTACTTATTTAATTTCAGCCTTTTCAGACAATTTTGCTACTTTTTTGGTGCTTAATAAAATGTATATATAAAATGAATGAGAAAATATGCCAAAAAAATGGCATTTTCTTTTTTTGTGGTAAACTACTCATTTAATTTCAGTCTGTTCACACTATTTTGGTGCTTAATAAAATTAATCTATAATATCATTAATGACAGAATTATTTAACAGCAATATGATTTTTCATTTTTGTTGTGAGCTTTCCATCAATATCCCAGTATTTACATTCACACCTGTGTTTGTTAATAACTAAAAGAAGATAAAGCATGCAGCACATTTGGAATAAATCCACTAAGCAAACCAGTTGTGTTTCTGTCCCGCTAGAAGGCCGTATTAGCATTACTGCGCCGCGGGACCAGAGAGGCTTTGTCCTGTGAGGCGTGAGGGTCGCTCGACGGGCCTGACCCCAGAACACAGGACGGCGGGGACACAGTCTGCTCACGGCCCACTCCTGTGCTCACCGGACGAGAAGGCTGCTCTGTGAAGATACTGCAGTGTCCCGGGGAGAGATGGGAAGGTTTGATAACCGTACACACGCTCACACACACCAGTACAGACGGGCGAGGGGCTGATTATGCTTTGGCTCGCTGTGAGCTGAATCTCAGATCTGCGAAATTGGTCGATAACTGAACATCCAGAGGAAATTCAAGATTTTTTAAGCTACCAATTTGCATTAACCTTAAAATACCTTTTTTACTAGTTTTATACAAACTAGATTTTTTGGCATTTTCACGTTGCATTTTGGTGTTGTAGCATGTTGCTTGTGAGATCTGTGTGTGTGTGTGTGTGTGTGGGGGGGGGGGGGGGGGGGGGGTTATAGCACAATAGCTAAAGTAATAGCACACCTCTCTTCAACTTCATAATCTTGATAACATAGTTTACATTAGTTAATGGGTTAATTAACAAACGTTAACTAACAATGAGCAATATATTTGCTATAGTATTTATTAACCTCTGTTAATATATACAACAAATAATACAACTCTTCATAGTTAGTTAGTTAATAATGTGGACTGTTAACTAAATACAACTGTTCATTGTTAGCTCAAGTAACTCAGGTCCATTATATTAGATTAAACTTTGATTTTAATAATGTTGAAAATAACATTAACTAACATTATTAAATGCTTTAGAAGCATTTTTTCATTGTTATTCCATGCTGTTAACTGATGTTGTAAAGTGTTACAAACATCTCTAGTCCACCACTATAGTTAGAGTAAACTACTCTTAACTTGTTAATAACCATCTCGGTAGACTTTCAGTCCGCACTAGTTCAAGTTTAGTTATGTGGATTAAATGCGGTTCCATGGGTTCAGATGGAAGAGATAAGTCTCAGATAGGAGGATTCATTAGCTCAAATCCCCCTAAATTGCAATACTTCAGAGTAAATTGGAAATGCAGCCCTTGATGTGGAATAGAAGAGACTGACTCATCTGTTTCCCAAGACAAGAGTCACAAGACATAATTTCACCACATCTGATGCTCACTTAGGTCACATGACGACTGCATTCTATGACCAAACTCGCACCCATTTTATATTTGAAAATGTAATTTAGAAAGTCTTGATGACCTCACACTTTTGAATGGTTTTGAGAGTGTCATTAGATTCCCAAAATAGCCACTTTCAAGCAGGCATTCCGAACATTCCAAATTGGTCAGACAAACCGATAACTCCGCCCCCAAACTCACACCATTGGCTGAGCCAGCGTTGCTGTGTTACTCAAACTGTGACTTACATGCAAATTAAACTAGAACAAGAAGTATTTGACCCAGAGGTCTAAATATGATTTCATAATTGCTGGAGATCTTGCACAGTCGTTCTTGTGGTGGTTGTGTAAGTGTGTGGGATGCATGTTCTGACAAATAATTCCCCTGATACTAGTTCACACGGTCTGCAGTGATAAATCACTGGGCGGCTCTGTCAACGGACAGTATAACTAGTGCAATGGATGTCTCATTTACTCAGTGTGTACATATTTGTGATTGCAAACAACCATAGACCAGACCAGACTCTTCTGGCTTTGAATGAGTAAGAAACCCAGAAACCGCCCAACCACCAAGTTTTGCATGGGCACACCACCATATTCTCTCCATAAAATGCAAAAATCTAGATAAAACGCTTTTGATGTTACAAACGTGATGGTGAGATTCAAAATGGGGGGCATATTGGAAAGCCACACTGACATCTACTGCAAAACAAACCCAACCAAGCTAACTTTTCCATCTGCATGCATGGCATTATTTGACTCAATTCCTCTGAGGAAAAGAGGGTCGATACATGCTAATAAGAACCAGAACGCTAACGGGCAAAGAGTCAGTGGGCAAATGCCAGTGTGATGCCCTGGGGCCGAAAGCGGCGCAGGAGCACTGAGTCATATTTACCCTCCGACTCTGCAAACGGCCATTCCTCGGCACAAAACGCTTCACGGGTTCATCGGGGATGAGCGCTGCGAGCAATTTCTGCTATTCAACATTGAGCACCGTGTAATGTTTCCCAGGTGCAGCGTTCTTCAATGCCTGAATGACTGATCTATGATGCTCATAAGAAGCCCAAAACACTACTACACAAGCTGAAGTACCACAATGCAGGAGATGTACTTGAGTTTGCATTTGTCGAAGAGATTTATAAAGACCTAAGGGGTTCATGAACCTCTACATTCAACACAGGGGAGATATTTAGCATATGCTCTTATGAACAGCAACTTACTACAGTCTTTCTAGAGCACTCTGAGGTTAAGTGTCTTGATCAAGGTTTTAATCATCATCATCTTTAAAGAACTAATTCACCTAAAAACCTTTTATTGTCAGTCTGTGCATTATTGGTTGGGATTTTTTTTCTCTGTCTGCAGGTTAAATTGGCATAAATCAAGTGAGTGATTTTATAAGTGAGTCATTTAAATCATTAATTCTGTAACTGATTCATTAAAAAACACTGATTCATTTGGGAATGAATCAGGTGACGAAAGGTGTGTTCGACTTGAAGCGGCCCTGCGCAGACCAATCAGTGTATGACATCAAAGTCCCACGAGAGCGATTCATTAAATAAAATTGATTAATTCAGTTAATTCTTAAACATTGATTAATTCAGGAATGAACTATTCATGAAGAATCACTCATTCAACCGATTCACTCAAAACTACTGATTCATTCAGGAATGAATCAAGTGACTTTATTAGTGAGTCACTGAATCTTTCATGTAGCCTATTCAATTATTAACAGGAATTAATTCAGGAATGAAACAAGTGACTGTATGGGCCCTATCTGACACCCGGCACAATGCAGCGGCAAGCGCGACGCAAGTGTGTTTTGCTAGTTTCAGCCCGACGCAGTTATCATTTTCACGTCCTGCGCCACGTTGTTTAAATAGCAAATGCATTTGCGCCCCTTTGAGCGCCCATGGGCTGCTGGTCTGAAAACGAGGTGTGTTCTGGTGCATTGTTAGCGCATTGCTATTTTGAGGCAACAGAAATAGACTGAGCCATTGACCAACTGAAACCTGGTCTAAAGTCAATGGTGCAGTATTATTTTTGTTATTTAATGAGCGTGTTAGTAATGTGCGCCTATAGGCGGGTCCACAACGCAAGCTTATTAAACACACAGGGACGCACAGCTGCACACAAACATGCCAAATACTTCAAATAGAAGGATTACAATGTAAAAGATTATTATTGTGTTCATAAAGATATTGTGAATCCGGCTTGTCCCATAGATGTTCTGCTTGCGCACTTTTACCTCGCGCACGAGCAGATCCGTTTGTGCTCTGGAGACGCGTTCGGTCTTTCCACTATCAAATTCCGTCATGTAAATAGCGAATCCGCCATGGCGCGAGCGCAACTGGCATTTAAAGGGAATGGGAGATGAGACTCTTGATTGGTTTAATGCACGTAAATCCCAAAACACACCCATTACTCATTATGAGAAAAGGGACAACACTTTAGACCATGCGCCGGGAGCACCGACCATTTTTCCCGTCGTTAAAATAGCAAAAGTGGATTCGGACACGCCCTAAGTGAACTTGTGCCACGAGCTTTAGACTATGTGCTTAGATTGTTAAAATAGGGCCCTATGAGTGATTCACTGAATCATTCATTCATCTGATAAAAAATAAAAATAAAAAAAATGATTTATTGAGGACTAAAAACAACTGACAGTCTTTATGAGTGACTGATTGAATAATTCATTCAACTGACTTGTTCGTGAGAATGAAACAAGTGACCATCTTTATGAGCGAGTCAATGAATCATTCATTTAACCGATTCGTTCAAAGACACTGATTCATTCAGGATTAAACCTGCCTTAATTTTTGTTTGTAACACTCTTTTATTACGATCCATTAAAGTCCCGCATATTTTTTTCCTGTTAAAGGATCAGTTCACTTTCAAAAAATGTTTTGCTGATAATTTACTCACCCCGATGTCATCCAAGATATCCATGTCTTTCTTTCTTCAGTCGAAAATAAATTAAGGTTTTTGAGGAAAATATTCCTGGATTTTTCTTCATATAATGGACTTCAATGACAACCAATGGTCTGAAGGTTCAAATGTCCGTCTCAATGCAGCTTCAAAGTCTCTACACGATCCCAGTCCAGAAATAAGGGTCTTATCCTAGTGAAACAATCGGTCATTTATTTATACTTTTTAAACACAAATGCCCATCTTGTACCATCTCTGAGATGCTCGTTGGAAAGGTCACTAAAAAAATATAAATAATAATAATAATAAATTAAAACAAAGATGTCGGACGACTTCATTATATGAAGAAAAATCCTGGAATGTTTTCCTCAAAAACCTTAATTTCTTTTTCGACTGAAGAAAGAAAGACATGGATATCTTGTATGACAGCGGGGTGAGTAAATAATCAGCAAAACAATTTTTGAAAGTGAACTAATCCTTTAATGTTCCTGTTTCACTCAAAAGTGCATAACGGATGTAAAATGGGTTGTGACTTTATGCCCTCGGAGTGTCTCTTAGTGTTAGTGCTGAATTAGTCAGCAAAACCAGCATGCATGTTGATTCAGAGCTTCATTCGTAAACACAGGAGGGCAAACAGCGATTTATCTTTTGGTTTAACAGTGTGTGTTCTTATCTAACAAGGTCGCTCAGGTGCCTGTCCGTTCACGCTTTCCCCCCCAGAGCGGTTTCTGCTTAATCGTACCCGCTTGTGGAGCGCCAGTTAACGTTTATTCAAGAAGAAACCCATTAGCCTGAGAGAACAAATAGCATCTATTCATGCAACCACAATTAAGTTGGGAAAGAAAATGATATTGTGTTAAAGAGAAGCGGCTGAGTTTACAAAATCACAGCGTAATGTGAATGGAGGCGCTAAGTGAAGCCACGGCTCCTGGCGAATGCTCAATGCACCCTAAAAATGTGTGAATGGATGACTAGGGGAAAATGAAACGCGTGTGAATATGTGGCCGCTGAGAAGGTGTTGTAAGAGCGTGTGTGTGTGTGTGTGTGTGTGAGAACAGAATGCTAATTGGCCACCAGGCTCCATGTGGGCAGGACTGGACTCATTAGCACTGCTGCATCCGTATCTCCGTCGAGCTTCGTGACTCTGGGTGCCGTCCAGCTTCGAGATGCCCCGAGGAGAGAAGAAATGGAGACGTATAACAAGCACACAGTCTCGCTGGTCATCTCATATTAAGCACCCTCACGATTGATCTCTGAAAGGTCTGTCCAATCGCTCTGGATCGGGAACGGTCCACCCTTCTGCTGAGGATGTTGGCCCTGGGCCCGGGAGTCAACAAACCGGCCCGTGGGAACACAATGACCTCCGCACAGAATGCCAGCGAACGCGCAGAATAATCCTCCCCCGGTGATAATACAATGAAATTCATCGCCACAGGACAGCCAAACAATGTGGTTAAAGACGTTTGAGTTGTGCTAAATCATGGCTTCATTCCAAAACCTAGTGACCTTGTGTTCTATATAGAAAGAGAATAAATAAACCAAAAATTATTCAGACATCATTTTTGATATTTTTTTACTAGTGGGTGCAGGACACTATAGTTCATTTATGTAAGTGAGGATAGCAAAATAAAGAAAAATGTGACATATTATACCCAAAAATTTAATTTTAACCAGTAAAATGTATACAAAATTTGGGACCAAAAATTATTCAGACACTTTGACCTGACCAGTGTTTTTTCTTTAATTGCTAATGCAACCTTTTTACAGCACAGACTGAACAAAATGAAGCATTGCTTGGTGATTGGTTGAGCTAAACTGGTATTATCTAATTGTGTAGTTAAATTTAACAGCTGACAGATATTCAACATAATTCATCTGTGAGACGGTCTAACAGAAGGACGGACAAAACCAGTCAAATATCAACTAAGTTCTGCTCATATTTTATTATTTTATTATAACGACTCAAATGTATTCTTCTGGATGTGTAATAAATCGGTCAGCAATGCATCAGCCCGCCCCTTTTTCCTAATATGGTGTCTGTGTATATCAAATCTAGAGCGCTAATCTTTACTGTGTATGTTCAAGCAACTCACTCATCTCGCACGTTGAGCTGGCAATGTTTTACAGATGGTCTTGAAGTGGTAAGTGAGCAAAGCAACAAATCGGCATTAAATTAGTTATCGGATGATATTAAAAGGTAGTGGGATTATTTGTGGTTGACCTGGAAATTTTAACTTGATCAAAAAGTTATGGATTTGATATTAGCTGTGAATTCAGAGCATTAACTTAAGTTGTGTCAGTGTAATGTTATCGATAGCTAGCCTAGTCTAACCGTAAACTAGTTGGCTAACGTTACTGCCATACAAAGCCATAGTAACGTTATCTGATCGGTTTTGATTACTTTTTCACATTTCTGTCAAATATTAACCATTTTTAAATAAACGGGGTAGTGTTAACCTTATTCAGCTCTGAAATCTGTCAAACTTCTTTCAAAGTCCTTCATCACATATTAATATTAAAATAACTTAATTTCAGAGCACCACAAAGTCGACAGACCTCAGCACCTTTAATGTAAGATCGTTCTTAGGTCACATACCAATTATCATAACATAAAAACTGCAATGGTACTGTTTTTAAAATCATGTGTAGTAGGCCTAAGTGTACAGTAAGTGTGTGTGTAAACATGCTTTAATGAAGTAGACTTCAAAAGCTTTTGAATTTGAGCTTACAGTTCTTTCATCAACCTGTCTTTTACATAAACTTACAAAATAGATACTTTACCTTAGTCCTCAGATAGAGGAGGGTTGCTGCTAGCTCCGTTAAGGTATTTCTGTCCCTCCCAAACTGCATTGAAATGGTATGTTTAGCAGCCAGAATTAAAAAAATTTCAGGGGGAGAAGCCCCCTGACCCCTCCTAACATGATCCATATCACCCGTCAGAAAACAATTGCAACGTCTCAGATTGTGCCCCCCCAGAATTTTGGCTTGCATGACGCCCCTGGTCTTTAGCACCAGTGCTCACTAGGTTTTAGATCCAATTGCTCACTAACCTGGATCTAATGTGTTAAAGAAAGCAATGGAGCACTGGAGACCTTGGCTGGTCTTTAAGGGGAATTGTCTGCCAGTTTGAATCTCTCATTATCTCTTCTGTGCATGATCAGGCCCTAATCGCGCAGGTTTAACGAGCTTATAAAAGCAACCGACGTGACGGATTGTTCTTCTCGTTTAAACCAAGTATCTCGACACTGTTCTCTGCGTACTGTAACGAAAGGCTCCAGAAATGTCTGACAGCAATAATATCCCAGAAGGATTGATTTGGTGCTCAGATCACTCAGAATGCGCGTTATAAAACAAGTGATTTGAAAAAATATCATGTATAAGCAGAGACTGCTTTTATAAACCACAGCGCTCAGTGTTTTAAGTGCCGCTGAAATGTTAAACTGTGTGTTCCTTATCTTTACGAATGTTATAAACGCAGCCTTTGCGATTTACCACAGTTACTCCCGGGTGAAAACCAGACGTGTCTTTTTATGATAACGCTGAGAAAAAAACTTAGCAGGAGTTTAATGTCTTAAAATGTCAAAACAGTTCAGGAAAACCTGTTCAAAATACTCGATAATGACGGTGGTATTTCAATTTTTTTTTTTTTTTTTCAGAAGTCAGTGTACGTCTAGAAACATAATGATGTGTGTATTTATAATATGTATGTGTGTGTATTTGTGTCTAATCTATATGTTAAACTTTTATATTTTATGACTGACATTTTTTAAATGTGATCAAATGTACTAGCCTATAATATAATACAATAATATAATCCAGCATGAATGCATTAAATAGATCAAAAGTGACAGTAAAAGACATTTATAATGTTACAAAATGCTATTGTATTATACATATGTATATATAGTTTAACATTATTATATATTATAAAATATATACTTTTATAATATTATGTCTTCAATATTCATAATATATCATTTATTGAATATAGTTTTTTTAAGAAATGAAACTATATACTGTCAACTAAATACTATTGTGTATATATATATATATGTATAGTTTGACATTATTATATATTATAATATATCCTTTTATAATATTATGTCTTCAATATTAGTATTATATTTCTTGCATATAATATATAATTTCCTGAATATTTTTAAAGAAATGAAACTATATGCTGTCAACTAAATACTATTGTGTATATATATATATATATATATATATAGAGAGAGAGAGAGAGAGAGAGAGAGAGAGTTTGACATTATTATAATATATCCTTTTATAATATTAAGTCTTCAATATTCATAATAATATATTTCTTAAATAGAACACAATATTTTATGTTTTACATGTAATCTTTCTATATTCTATTTGTTATATTTTATGATATATAATTGTATAGTGTGACTATGAACCCTTGAAATGCTGTTTAATTAGGCAGCTCACTAGGTTTCGTAATGGAGCTTTTGAGTCTGAGTGATATTGAGTTCTGATCTCACACCAAATGTGTCAGACAGATTTGGATCTGTGTAAAATGTTTGTCCAATTACCCTAACAAGTGATATCAATCTGCATATCAAATATCAGAGATACGGCCGGCATGCTAAATATCTGGTAATCTGCCTTCCCTGTGATAGTAATCCTCTCATTAACAGCTCGTCCTTCACTGCCTATATGCATTCAGTCAAGACAGACGTAACGAGTGGCATTTTTGTGTATCGTGCCGCAAAACAAACATTGCATGGAAATGTAAAAAAAATGTTGCATGTTTTTTAGACCGTTTTTTGTGGCATGCAAGCACGTATTACCTATTATTTTGTCTGCATGTGTGCTTGTCTGAATGCTTTTTCATGGATTTGTGGGTCGAGTTAAGCGATCGATACCAAACAGAGGCTGTGAGCAATTAATCGTCTGCTCCATTATCGTGGTGCCAGCCAGGAATCTTAAGCTAATGATGCTAGCGATTGGTGGGCAGCTTGTGTGTGGAGAGGGAAAATAGCAATCAATACACAACAACCAATAAAAAGATGATATGTAACTCAATAAGATCAGTAAGATCCCGGGGGCCTGCGCTATACTTTTGTCCCTCGATAATTGAGATGCATCGTACGTAAATAGCCTATATACTCTCTTTCAAGTGGAGCAAAAACATAACTCCATTAACGTGAAGATTCCTCTCATGAAAGTTTCCTCATATAATTGAGAACCACATTTTGGCCTTGCAAACTAATGAAAAGGTCGCTTCTATGCTCACACATGATTATGACTGTTCTATGCATAGGATGCCAATGAAAAGAAAAGCACAATAGCGTGTTTCTGAGTAATATGAGAAAATGAAGGTTAACTGAGATATTAAAGATTTTTAGACTGTTGCTCCCATTGGAAATACTCCTTGACAGCAGTGATATTAAATGGAGACTTGTGCTTATGAAGTCTCCTGCTTCTCACATGCGTCTCCTCTTTAGAAGAGATTTCAGCAATCTCCTTATGGAACAAAAGAAATCCCAAATGCAATCTCTTTAATATCTAAATGTTTGCTCGTGTACAGCAATGAGCACTGTAAACCCCAATAAGTTGGCAAAACTCAAAAAATGTAAGGCAATTAATTTTAAGTTTAAGTATAGCAGAACTGGCAGATTTTTATTTCGTACTTATACATTTTAATTGTTCTTAACTTGAAGGGCCCTATTTTAACGATCTGAAACGCAAGTATCGAACGTGAAACGCAAGCAACTTTGTGGGCGGGTCTTGGGCGCTGTTGCTATTATACCGGCGGGATAAATTACTCTTGCGCCTGATGCAAATCTAAAATGGTTTGGTCTGAAGTAGCTTCATTATTCATAGGTGTGGTTTGGGCGTAACGTGAAATAAACCAATCAGAGCGTCATCTCACATTCCCTTTAAGAGCAGGCGCGCTTGTTCCATGGCGGGTTGCTATTATAACGGCGGATTTGCAGGAGCGGTTCACAGCCGAGGAGACCGACGTTCTCGTCAGGGCCGTAAAACACAGAGAAGTGACATTGTATGGGGATGGAGAAACTCACCCAAATAAGCTTCGGTTAAACAGGCGTATAATAATTTGGGTAAATGTGTATGCTAGATTTATGCCTATTTATTCACATCTTCATGGACACCACAATGATTTCCCTCATGTGGAATATTTTTCCTTGTAATTATGTATGGTTTGCAAAAATGTGAACTGCTGCGTCTGTGTAGATGAGAGAAGCAAAGTGTATGCCCGTTGTGCACACGCTACATTATGGCCAAGCATGCGCCCTTAAAATAGCATCTGAATAACGCGTCACTGACTTTAGACTAGGTTTCTCCTGGTCAGTGGCGGAATTGTTTTCTGAAACTGCAGAATAGCATCAGGTAACGTTTGCGCCGGAACACGCCTCCTCTTTTCGCTGAACCGCCCCCGGGAGAGCAAGTTCATTCCCTGATTTACCGACGTGCGTCTGTGGAGGGAAAAGTCTGCTGTGCATCGGGTACAAACTAGGAATGATACATGCGTCGGAGTACAAAGTCAATTGCGCTGGGTGCAAGAGAGGGCCTGAAATGTTTGACACATTTTTATTTAACTTATAACTTTGTAATCTCAATTTGAACACTTTTATTAGTATAAACTAGCTTTAACAAGCTAGTTTGCTAACACACTAATTTGTTAACATGTTAACAACAGTATGTTATACAGTAGCACTTGCTGTATGAGTGCAGCAATATAAAGGTTTTATTTGCTCTCAAATCAAGCTCATGCACCACTTGTCACCATGATGGTAACTAACCTTAAATCGAAATTCTTCTAAATTAGCATAACAAAATATTAATCACTACTAAATCTCCCACTTAACATTAATCTTGCACACAAAAACAACAACATTATATTACACTTAATTTTAGCATTTACTCTCCCTTTCGAGTGCCATCAGCAAAGCATGCTGGGAAATAGACATCCCAGCCGATTCTGTAAAACTTAAGTTCGTCTAAATTAAAATAAATAATATCATAAAACTCAAAACAATGAAACAGTTCAGTTTACTTAAAATATATCAGTTCTGTGAACTTGAAAGAAAAAGAAAGTGCTAAATACTCATAAAAAATTAATTTGACTGAACTAATTAGTTTAATTTAAGTTTGTCCTACTCAAACCAATAGTGTTAGGGTTTACAGTGAGATCAAATGGAAACCAAATAAAGTCCCAGATATTTGAGTTGAGAAAAGACCCCATCTATCTCACATGTCTCTCCTCTAGTTTTACTTCTAGTAGATCTCTTTGAAATCTCAGTTGTTTCTCGTGGACAGAAATTAGATTAAATGGAAACCAAATGGAGTCCCAGGTATTATACCTGAGAAATGATCCCAGTTATCTCACATGTGTCTCCTCTAGAGTTCTGAAGAGATTTTAACAATGTCTCCGTCTTTCTTAGAGATCAATAAAAATCACAAATGAGATCTATTTGATAAACCAAATGAAGTCCCAGATATTTTATCTGAGAAAAGATCCCAGTTATCTCTCTATAGTTTTGAAAAGATTTCAACTCGCGGACAAAACATAATCCCAAATGAGATCTCTTTGATATATCAATAATTTAGCCTTTACAGCAATGAGATCAAATGGAAACCAAATGAAGTCCCAGGTATTTTACCTGAGAAAAGACCCCAGTTATCTCACATGTGTCTCCACTAGAATTTCAGAAATGATCTCAACAATGCCTCAAACGTTGGTTAGGTTTGCCAGGAAACCAAAGTCTGCAATCAGACGATCATATTTCATTTCTGATCAACCATAAAATAGCATAGCCATGCTATGAAATATAGCAACCTCTGAGCAAAAAGATTGTCCTTGGGTTTGAAACTGCGTTTCCTTGTTGACAAGATTCGTTTTCGAACGTTTCTTTTTTCTGTTGTCAAGCATGCTGTGGGGAATCAAAACTAGATATTAATGCAGATTTGTTTTTGATTTGAAGGCTGTAGCTGTGCCATGTAGCGAGAGCAAAGATGACAGGACTGCCGGTGTGAGAGTTGCGGCCTTCATCCAGACGCCGCAATTTGGGTAGACTTAATGGCGTGTGAAATCAAAGCATGTAGACCAAGATTGCACGTTTGAGTCTGACCTCTTCTGCTCAAAGCTGAGAAGTTGCGGACGACCTTTTCTGTTCATTCCGTTTTTCGGCGTCGGCTTTGATTGCAGTGGGAGAAAAAGAGACATTAAAGGAAAATTCAGTCTTTGGGGGGGAAAAGCTCCGGATAAATATTTCTCATGGATGAATATTTCCACCCATCTCTTCTGCTTCATAAAATACCTATCTGGAGGGTGATCACAAAGCTCCGGCTTAGGGAAAGGAATTGGAATAGAGATGGAATAATGCAATTTTTACGCAGGGCGCATGACTTCAGGGAGAGAGAGAGAGAGAGAGAGAGAGAGAGAGAGTGGTGGAGTGATGCATGGAGGGAGGAATCACTAATACAAAAGCTCTGTCTCAAAACCTGAAAAAAAGTGCCAGATTTTCTTGCTAGTCTCACATGTTGCTAGAAAAGAAAGCATTATCTGCGATCTACACTTTTGGGTTAGAAAAATGCCCATGATTCCCAAGAAATACTGTCTAGTCAAGAACGCCAAAGCAAGTGGGTTTGTTAAATGTCATGAGCATGTGGATGCAGTAGCCTTGAATTTTGTCAACAGGGTTTGTTTTCGTTTTCAGGGTCAGAGGTGGAGACCAGATGGGGACTTTTTAGTATAGCAACTACATAGCAACACCCTAGCAATGGCTTAGCAACCTTTAAAACACTCAGATTTCCTTAGTAACCACTATAGCAACACCCTGGCAACTACCCAGAATGCCCCAACAATGTCACTCAGAACACCTTAGCAACCACATAGCAACACCCTGGCAACTATCCAGACGCCCTAGCAATAGCACTCAGAACACCTTTAGCAACCACATAGCAACACCCTGGCAACTATCCAGACGCCCTAGCAATACAGTAACACTCAGAACACCCTTAGCAACCACACAGCAACACCCTGTCAACTACCCAAAACACTCTAGCAATGGCTTAGCAACCACATAGCAACACCCTGGCAACTACTCAGAACACCCTAAAAATGGCTTAGCAACCATTAAAACACTCAGAACACCTTAATAACTACATAGCAACACCTTGGCAACTACCCAGAACACCTTAGCAACCACATAGCAACACCCTGGCAACTATCCAGATGCTCTAGCAATAGCACTCAGAACACCCTTAGCAACCACATAGCAACACCCTGGCAACTATCCAGACGCCCTAGCAATAGCACTCAGAACACCCTTAGCAACCACATAGCAACACCCTGTCAACTACCCAAAACACTCTAGCAATGGCTTAGCAACCACATAGCAACACCCTGGCAACTACTCAGAACACCCTAAAAATGGCTTAGCAACCATTAAAACACTCAGAACACCTTAATAACTACATAGCAACACCCTGGCAACTACCCAGAACACCTTAGCAACCACATAGCAACACCCTGGCAACTATCCAGACGCCCTAGCAATAGCACTCAGAACACCCTTAGCAACCACATAGCAACACCCTGGCAACTATCCAGACGCCCTAGCAATAGCACTCAGAACACCCTTAGCAACCACATAGCAACACCCTGTCAACTACCCAAAACACTCTAGCAATGGCTTAGCAACCACATAGCAACACCCTGGCAACTACTCAAAACACCCTAAAAATGGCTTAGCAACCATTAAAACACTCAGAACACCTTAATAACTACATAGCAACACCTTGGCAACTACCCAGAACACCTTAGCAACCACATAGCAACACCCTGGCAACTATCCAGATGCTCTAGCAATAGCACTCAGAACACCCTTAGCAACCACATAGCAACACCCTGGCAACTATCCAGACGCCCTAGCAATAGCACTCAGAACACCCTTAGCAACCACATAGCAACACCCTGTCAACTACCCAAAACACTCTAGCAATGGCTTAGCAACCACATAGCAACACCCTGGCAACTACTCAGAACACCCTAAAAATGGCTTAGCAACCATTAAAACACTCAGAACACCTTAATAACTACATAGCAACACCCTGGCAACTACCCAGAACACCTTAGCAACCACATAGCAACACCCTGGCAACTATCCAGACGCCCTAGCAATAGCACTCAGAACACCCTTAGCAACCACATAGCAACACCCTGGCAACTATCCAGACGCCCTAGCAATAGCACTCAGAACACCCTTAGCAACCACATAGCAACACCCTGTCAACTACCCAAAACACTCTAGCAATGGCTTAGCAACCACATAGCAACACCCTGGCAACTACTCAAAACACCCTAAAAATGGCTTAGCAACCATTAAAACACTCAGAACACCTTAATAACTACATAGCAACACCCTGGCAACTACCCAGAACACCTTAGCAACCACATAGCAACACCCTGGCAACTATCCAGACGCTCTAGCAATAGCACTCAGAACACCCTTAGCAACCACATAGCAACACCCTGGCAACTATCCAGACGCCCTAGCAATAGCACTCAGAACACCCTTAGCAACCACATAGCAACACCCTGTCAACTACCCAAAACACTCTAGCATTGGCTTAGCAACCACATAGCAACATCCTGGCAACTACTCAGAACACCCTAAAAATGGCTTAGCAACCATTAAACCACTCAGAACACCTTAATAACTACATAGCAACACCCTGGCAACAGCTCAGAACACCCTAAAAATGGCTTATCAATCATTAAAACACTCAGAACACCTTAGCAACCACATAGCAACACCCTGGCAACTACTCAGAACACCCTAAAAATGGCTTATCAATCATTGAAACACTCAGAACACCTTAGCAACTACATAGCAACACCCTGGCAACTACCCAGAACACCTTAGCAGCCGCATAGCAACACCCTGGCAACCAACCAGAACAATGGCGCTTCAAGCTTTAGAAACACTCAGAACACTTTAGCGATGCCCTGGCAACCAACGTAACATTGTGCCAGTGGATTTTTCAAGTATCACATCCTCTGCATGAACTGTCTCTCAGTGTCTTGTGTGTGGTTTTAAAAGGCATCATTCAGGGTCTCAAACTAAAGGCTTCCGAATACTTTTGCGTACACTTCCAATCCGTTGCTTTTGAGCAGAAAAGCCGAGGTTTTATTCATGAGGCCACAAGAGCTCACAGACTTTCAAAGCTCTTAATGCTTGAGTGGAAAACCCCCCGTTTCAATGCACCGGCTCTCGTGTCCAGCTTTTCCTGAACTTTCAGCTGGCACTCCGAACACATCCACTGAACTGAGCGCAGTGTGAGGACATTAATCTAATTAGGCTGCTGTTTGATGCTTATTGGGTGTATTGGAGTTTGCCAGCTTATCCCTGCTGGCTGATTGTGTTTGCAGCTCGGGATGAGACGCTCATATCGGGTTACTGATATTCTGCTAGGAATCAGCAGTGACAAGAGCCACGCACTGTGAGCGCAGAGGTAACAATTACTCTCAGGTCCAATATCGTATGCATACTCTTTAATGCCGATGGACAGTCTCACACGCTCCACAGATTTCTGCTGAATTGAAATGCCCGTAAAGTTCTCCAGTTCTCCATATTTTGCCTAATCTGGTTATGCTTTCAGATACCAATAGTAGTCTGAGTTTAGGTTCCAACTTCCTTCATAACTCTGAAACTCTGATCAGTGAGTCCCAAATGAATGACTCTAATGAATCGATTCTTTTTAGTGAATCAAAAATGTACAGAGCAGTCAGTGTCCTCGATTCCTGAATGAATGCTTCTAATGAGTCGGTTCTTTTTACTGCATCAAAAACAGTGTAAAAGTCTTGACTATTAAAAAAGTATTATTTTTAGTGAATCAAATGTACAGTAAAATACAGCTTTTACAACTGAGATGCACAATGATGCATTTTATCAGTAGTGTTTTATAGAAATTAAATTAATCAAATGTTACCACATTTTTGTTTAGTATTGTTGTGTAATATATATTTAAAGCCAGTTATTGAATTTGATTTTAAAATTTAAATGCATATATTATTATTATTATTATTATTATTTTCATTTAACAATGGAACTGCATTTATGTGTTTTTTTCCAGAGATTTATTCCTAAATATTTTTCTTATTAGAATAAAAAAAAAAAAAAAAAAAAATGCAAATGCAAATATTAGAATGAACCAAACATTTTATTGTATGTTTAATGTCATATATATATATATGGTATTGTTGTGTAGTATATATTTAAAGACAAATATTGAATCTTTAATGTATTTACTAATTATTGTAATTATCTAATTTGACAATGGAATTGCATTTTTTAAATACATTTATTCCAAAAAAAATTTAGTTAAATAAATAGGTAAAAATAAATGAATACAAATCTAAAAGTGATAAAAAGTGAAACTCAAGTTGTGATGGGAATATATTTTTTCATGTAAGCCTTTGTGTTATGTGCATGAATGATATCTCAGATCTCATTTATGATATTTCTTTCCTCTCTGACAAAGGAAAGTTTGCAAAGAAAGTAAGAGGGGAGGATCTATAGAGATCTAAAAGAAAGAATGCATCACCGCCGTCATCTTTTGAAGCCTCATGCAAACACTGACGGTTTAAGCGGCGTACCCTTGCAAACAAAGCGCCGTCTCTTTGCTCTGTACACAGCAGAAGTCTTTGTGTTCCTCTATCTATTGTGTGTGCTGATTATCACTGCCCTGTGCCAGGACGACCCATGCTGGGTTGTTTCAACCCAAAGTTGGGTCAAATATGGATAAACCCAGCCGTTGGGTTACATTTTTAAAATAATTTATTTTGGGTTTGTCCATATTTGACCCAAATATGGGTTAAAACAACCCTGCATTTTTCCGAGTGCATGTCCGCTGAGAGACTCAGTCCAAGATGGCAGCCGTTCACTCGCTCTTCAGGCCGGCCAGCGCTAAAAGCTGCTTGGACTTTATTCTGCGGCTCTGAGCCGGGATGAGTGCTGATCATGGGCCGTCCTGGCAGAGATGAGGCGCTGGGCTCGTAACACACAGCACAGAGCAGCTTTATATGAACTATAAGTAGAACGAGGAGCTGATATGCACCTTGTAGCTATAAATCCAGATAAGCTGCGCTGACTGACAGCTTTTTATTGCCAATAGCCCTCTAGGCCACAATTGGCACCTGAGAAGTGGCGTCCCTCTGGCCGGTTGGAAACTGTGAGGACCTCCATGTTAACTGGAAGGCCCATCCCATCCATTCACGTTATGGTGGTTTTATTGGCGTAATTATGACAGGGTGAAAAAGCGGACTGAGATATGGAGGTTTCAGATTATAGCTGAAACCTCAAGCCTTTTTTCACCTCACACAATTTAGTGTGAGACTTAAAATACCTGAAAATATGTTAATGAACTTTAAGAGCTTGTGTGGCATGATAAATAATTACTCATAATGATGTTTAAACTGTTTTAACTTCTCAGTTGTACTTGGATACATGGCAAGATACTCAAACTAACTTACTAAACTAACTAAATAAAACAACCCTGGTCATTTTATGATGATTTGTCATTAGCTAAACTGCAAGATACTCAAAAAGTAGCTGAAACTAACTTTAGTAAAAAGCACATCAAATTGTTTAATAATTTTATTAATCATTTATTTTTAGAATTTTTAGAAGCTCATGGTGCCTTTATTTTGTATTTATTTTTTACTAATTTGCTTGGTAATTAAACTACAGTGGTTGCACTAAAAATAACATTAGATTCATTAGACATTGTGCTTTATAATAACGAACTGATGACTTGTAATTAGCTACAATGCAAGATACTTGAAAAGAAGCTATAAAAATAACTAAATAAAAGTAACAAAAAGTACCTAAAACCAGTTTTAACTTTAAAAAAAACATTTTTAGCCTTTTTTTTAGAAGCTAACAATGGCTTTATTTAATTTAATTGAATTGAATTTTATTTTATTTTATTTTATTTTATTTTATTTTATTTTATTTTATTTTATTTTATTTTATTTTATTTTATTTTATTTTATTTTATTTTATTTTATTTTATTTTATTTTATTTTAATCAGCAGCCCTGTTAATATAAATAAAATATAAAGCACATATTTGGCTCAAAAACAATGAGGATTTTAGTTAAACTTAATTAAATACAACCAATAAACTACCCTTAAAAAGTACTGCGGCAGAAATATTACCATATTTATATTTAGTGAAATGTTTATAAGCAACAACAACAACAACAACAAAAAACATAAAATAATTGTCTGATTTAAGAGCAGAAACCCCTACATTTGTTGCTATTTCTAACGAACATGGATTTGTGTGTGTGTTTTATTTAATAATGCGTATGATTAAGATACACAAATAGCGTGCTCATTAAAATATTGGACATGTCAGTGAATTCATTACCACAGAAAACACAAACAGAAATGCAAACAAATTAAAGAGACAGATCACACTGAAGTTAGCAGATCACAGCAAATGTCCTCAGGATATCGCTCTATTTCCAGACTCTACTGAACAAAAATAACATTTGTGTGCTTCAAAAATTAATGTAGTTCATAGCAATTTATCTTTTTATCTCCGAAACAATCTAATGAATATTCATTAGTGAGTCTCCGAGGGACCGAATGCTGTTTTAGAGGGGAACATTGAGTTGTGGACGGAATAATGCATTCAAGTCTTCAAAGTGCCTCATTTGCTTTAAATGATCTCTAATTCTCGTCTATTCATGGATATCTAATTACAGTAATGGTTAAAGTGTATCTTTTTATTCCCAGGATAAAACAAGAGTCGTGCCCGAGTGGAAATAAAGCGACCTGTATAGTGATTATCAGCTGGATCCGTTTCCTTTTAAAACGCTTCACACTAATCAATACAAACCAATCTCAATCATGCTAATATAGTGTTCACGCGAGAGTCCTGTGGACAAACATTATTGATTAACTTTAGCATGACATTAATGTGTGTCTGTGACAGAAAACTAATCTCTGATCCGATGCTCGATGTCCTTGAGATCTGTGTAGAAGTGAAAGCTCAAACAATACTGAGGTAACACTTTATTTTACAGTGTCCTTGTTACATACACTCACCTAAAGGATTATTTGGAACACCTGTTCAATTTCTCATAATGCAATTATCTAATCAACCAATCACATGGCAGTTGCTTCAATGCATTTAGGGGTGTGGTCCTGGTCAAGACAATCTCCTGAACTCCAAACTGAATGTCAGAATGGGAAAGAAAGGTGATTTAAGCCATTTTGAGCGTGGCATGGTTGTTGGTGCCAGACGGGCCGGTCTGAGTATTTCACAATCTGCTCAGTTACTGGGATTTTCACGCACAACCATTTCTAGGGTTTACAAAGAATGGTGTGAAAAGGGAAAAACATCCAGTATGCAGCAGTCCTGTGGGCGAAAATGCCTTGTTGATGCTAGAGGTCAGAGGAGAATGGGCCGACTGATTCAAGCTGATAGAAGAGCAACTTTGACTGAAATAACCACTTGTTACAACCGAGGTATGCAGCAAAGCATTTGTGAAGCCACAACACGCACAACCTTGAGGCGGATGGGCTACAACAGCAGAAGACCCCACCGGGTAACACTCATCTCCACTACAAATAGGAAAAAGAGGCTACAATTTGCACGAGCTCACCAAAATTGGACAGTTGAAGACTGGAAAAATGTTGCCTGGTCTGATGAGTCTCGATTTCTGTTGAGACATTCAGATGGTAGAGTCAGAATTTGGCGTAAACAGAATGAGAACATGGATCCATCATGCCTTGTTACCACTGTGCAGGCTGGTGGTGGTGGTGTAATGGTGTGGGGGATGTTTTCTTGGCACACTTTAGGCCCCTTAGTGCCAATTGGGCATCGTTTAAATGCCACGGCCTACCTGAGCATTGTTTCTGACCATGTCCATCCCTTTATGACCACCATGTACCCATCCTCTGATGGCTACTTCCAGCAGGATAATGCACCATGTCACAAAGCTCGAATCATTTCAAATTGGTTTCTTGAGCATGACAATGAGTTCACTGTACTAAAATGGCCCCCACAGTCACCAGATCTCAACCCAATAGAGCATCTTTGGGATGTGGTGGAACGGGAGCTTCGTGCCCTGGATGTGCATCCCACAAATCTCCATCAACTGCAAGATGCTATCCTATCAATATGGGCCAACATTTCTAAAGAATAGTTTCAGCACCTTGTTGAATCAATGCCACGTAGAATTAAGGCAGTTCTGAAGGCGAAAGGGGGTCAAACACAGTATTAGTATGGTGTTCCTAATAATCCTTTAGGTGAGTGTATGTACATGTACTTACCATAGTAATAACAGTAAATTATGCATAATTACATGCAAATAACCCTCAACCTAATCCTAATCCTACCCTAACCCTATAGTAAGTACATGTAATTGCTTAATATTAGCCTACTCAGTACTTACATTTATAGTTACACTGTAACACTAGGCGCGTTTCCATTACAGATTTGTGCAAAACTTTTGCGATTTAAAAAAAAATTTCGACAAAAAACTATTGCGAAATAACAGCGTTTCCATTAACCGATGTTATGCGACTAAAACTTAATTTTTTCCTCTCGCGATAAGTAAAATTATTCCAAAAACCATGGCAACGGACGTTGGTAGGATTATGTAATATCCCAGCCACTGCACTAGCCATTATTATTAATGGAAGGAGATGTATGAGTGTTTTCCAAGCATTAATGGTAAGGAAAGACCCTTATACTGTGAGCGGCACATATGAGGTGTTTCTGGGTGTTTCTCCCTCATATCTGCTTCGGGGTCTTGATTGTGGCATTTATTTGAGGTTTAGAATCCAGTATTCCTGTAATTCTTTTGTCTTATATGAATTTAATAAATAACTCTTGTCTCGTATTCTGTCCAATCACACCGCATCATCTACGTCAGGTGACCTGTAAACGCGCAAAAAACTGTTTCCATTGCAGTTTTATGAAATATTTCTTTTTCGAATTGCCTGAAAAACCACCTCATGCGAGCGTAACAACTTTTTTGCGATAAATGGGAGTTTTTGCGAAATTGACGTGTTTCCGTGGGGCGTATTTTCAATGCGCAATTTCAATTTGCGCAATTTGAAGGGTAATGGAAACGCGGCTAATGACACCTTAAAATAAAGTGGGTAACACTTTATTTGACAGTGTCTTTGTTACATGTTACATATGTATGTACCATAATAATAACAATAAATTATGCATAATTACATTAAACTAACCCTTAACCAAACCCTAATCCTACTCTAACCCTATAGTAAGTACATGTAGTTAATTAATATTACTCAGTACTTAAATATATAATTATATATATAAAGTGTAACCAAAACGTATATTTTTTTAAATATAGCTTTTAGTTAGTGTTGGTGTTTCTCATTCTGTTCTTGGTTCCCTGGTCTCGTTTATGGTTTTGTGTGTTTATTTTTAATAATTAAATTATCAAAAATAAACACACAAAGCCATAAACGAGACCAGGGAACCAAGAACCGAATGAGAAACACCAACGTACATCCACAAACGACAAGACCTGACAAAGAATACAGGAAACACAGGGGATTAAACACACAGACTAATTACAAGACGAGGAACACCTGTGAACATTAACCAATGACAAGACACATGACAGGATCACATGACCAACAGCGAATCACATGACAAGACACAGAAACATGATAAAGACAAGAAACAAACCCAAAACGTGACAAGGTTATTGAAGTAATAACTTGTTTTTATTTCTCTCTCTTCTATACTGATCTCACTATACAGTTGTGTCAGGGTGTGTGTCTAAGAGTGTGTAGTCATGCCTTCATTTGCTAAGCATGGTAAATGTTTTTATACATGTATGTATGTATTAATTATAACGGTGAAGCACTTTGGGCAACAACGTTGTTATTAAATGTGCTATATAAATAAATAAAAGTGGAAGTAAAGTTGAAGAGGAGTCAGTGTTGGACTGAACGCAGGCCATGATCTCGTGACACTCGCTCTCTCTGTTCGGAGAGCATGTGACATCACTTCCTGTAGTCGTCACGTCAGAAGAGATGGAATGAAGTTAGACGCCTCAGATGTCACTGAATAATGAAAGCGCACGAGAGCTTGATGAGAGAGAGTTGCTGTGAGAATGAGAAAACGAGCCAGTGTGAGCTAGTGTGTTTTGTTTAGATTTTATTTATTTTTTGCTTTAAATATTAAAGTCATATTAATTTTCAAACCATAATGTTTAAATACTTTTTTAATGTATTTTCTTATTAGATTTTCATTCCTTTTTAAAAATAATTTATAATATATTTGTATTAAATGTATTATTAAATATAGTGTGTTCTATTATAGTATAATAAAATAATATTATTATTAATTAAAATAATAATATGTCAGATTTTGTGTGTGTTGATTTTCATTACTTTTTAAATAATTTATAAAAAAAAATATATATATATATATAACATTTTCGATATAGTTAAATAATGTATAATTATATTTTATTAAGTACAGTTTGTTCTCTTATAGTATAATATAATAATATATTTTCTTTTTAGATTTTACTTTTTACTTTTATTATACATTTTAACAAATATAGTATATTCTATTATAGTATAATAAAATAATACACATTTAAATAATTCTATTTACATTTATAATTTTATTTTCTAATTTCAGAAAATAAAATGATAATAAAAATACAATTATAATATATATATATATATATATATATATATATATATATATATATATATATTTTTTTTTTTATATATTTTTTTATATATATATATATATATTGTATATTGTATGTCTTTTTGTTTTGTTTTTGCCATTGCAGTAATGATGATTTGGAGTTGGGTGGATGTGCTTCAATGGTTATAAAAGTAGACTTCTTTTACAGTAAATGCTTGTTTGTTCTCTGATTTGTGCAGAACCGGTGTGATGTAATGAACAGTAAACCAGCCTGTCATTATTAATGTCATTAACTGCCTCAGAGATCCGGCGGACATCAAGCCCTGTGCCATGAACGAGAAACACCTGGGCTCAGCGTTTCCTCAGCTCCAGTCCTGAAGATAAAGAAGAGATCAGAAGTTTAGTAGATCCGCAGAGATCATGTTACTCTGAGCGATTGAGCCTGTTCTCTACATGCACACTGTCTAGTTATTTATGGATGAACTCATAATGCTGATAGCCATAGCAATGTTTGGCATCTTGCGGCTGTAACTAAGACTCAGAATTAAAACATTAAACCCCTTTTAGATCGATAAGTCCCACTCTAGGCTGATTTATATATTATTTCCTAAAAGACCCTGGCAACCACGTATCCACCACATAGCAACCTCCTGAACACGCTAGCAACCACATGGCAACCTCCTAGCACACACTGGTAACAACCTAGCTACTGCATAGCAACCGCATAGCAACATCTCAGAACATAATAGCAACTACCTAGCAACTGTTTTGCAACCTCCTAGAACACCTTAGCAACCTATGAGAACACCATAACAACTACCTAGCAACCTATGAGAACACCATAATCGCATGTCAACGTCTCAGAACACCATAGCATCTACCTAGCAACCTCTGAGAACACCATAGCAACTACCTAGCAACCGCATTACAACCTCTGAGAACAACACAGCAACAAGCAACCGCATAGCAACCTCTCAGAACACTATAGTAACTACCTAGCAATCGCATGTCAACCTCTGAGAACACCATAACAACTACCTAGCAACTGCATAGCAACCTCTGAGAACACCATAACAACTACCTAGCAACTGCATAGCAACCTCTGAGAACACCATAACAACTAACAAGCAACCGCATAGCAACCTCTCAGAACACCATAACAACTACCTAGCAACTGCATAGCAACCTCTGAGAACACCATAACAACTAACAAGCAACCGCATAGCAACCTCTGAGAACACCATAACAACTAACAAGCAACCCCATAGCAACCTCTCAGAACACCATAACAACTACCTGGCAACCGCATGGCCACCTCTGAGAACATCATAACAACTAACAAGCAACCACATGACAACCTCTCAGAACACCATAGCAACTACCTAGCAACTGCATAGCAACCTCTGAGAACACCATAACAACAATCTGGCAACTGCATTACAACCTCCCAGAACATCTTAGCAAATTTTGGCATCTTGCACCTAAAACTAAGACAAGACAAAAAAAAAAATCCCGTTTTGGGCGGATATAAAAAATTCCCGTTTTGGGCGGATAAATTCCTCTCTATGCTGATTTATGTGTTTTTCCTCCCAAAATACCTTGTCAGCCACTTATCCACCGCAAATCTCATGAACACCCTAGCAACCACATGGCAAACTCCTAGCACACTCTGGTAACCTCCCAGAAACAGCTTTGCAACCTCCCAGAACACCATAGCAACTACCTAGCAACCACAAACCAACATCTCCGAACACCATAGTAGCTACCTAGTAACGCATAGCAACCTCGCATGACACCATAGCAATTGCATAGCAACCTCCTGACCTACAACATCCAAGCATATTCTGGCATTTGGCCACAAAACTAATTTAAAAAAATTTAAAGAATCAAGCCCTTTTGGATGGATAAGTCCCACTCTAGGCTGATTTATGTGTGTTTTTATATCGGTCTGTCTCGAGCTGCTGAGACGAAGGCGGCGGTAGAAGCAACAGAAGATGAGAAAGCGCTGGATCTCGGCATGACAGGAGCTCTTAATGTGTTTCAGTGAGAGCAGCGCTGAGGAAAGAGAGGCAGAGGTGCAGGGCGGGAGGAATGATGTTTTGATTGCTGTGGTTTGATGCTGGAGCAGATTTCTATCGCGTTTCCCCAAGTCAACTCTCTTCAAAAGGTTGTAAATCGTCCAGTTTCATCCCCACAATGCTGATCGTAATTACTCATCCTGCATTCGTAGATTCGGAGGGTTTTAATGGGCTCAGTGCATCGGGAAGTAAAGAATCGTCTTCAGGCTAAAAGAGGTGTTTGCTTGAACTTGTAGGGGATTTTTCCAGAAATACAAGTTATTAATGTCAACTGCAGTTTGAATGATGTCAAAGCAGCATATCAGTATAACAACTGCATATCATCCTCGCAGAACACCATACAAACTACCTAGCAAACGCATATCAACCTCCAGATGACCATAGCAACACCCTAGCAACCACTCAGAACACTATAGCATCTACATAGCAACCTCACAAAATATCATTGCAACCACTTAACCGCTGCACACCAACCTCAAGTCAACTCAAGTCAAGTCAAGTCAAGTCCAGTTTATTTATATAGCGCTTTTCACAATACAGATTGTATCAAAGCAGCTTCACAGTATTAAATTAAAATAATACATCAATGTTTGTTTCTAGTGGAAAACGTCCACGTTTGGTAATGCTGATCAATAGTATTGTTGATTGATTAATTAAATTAAATATCCCCAAATATCCCCAACTGAGCAAGCCAAAGGCAACCTCCTGAACAACCTGGTAACCCCTCTACCAGCAGAATAGCAACCTCTTTGAACACCCTAGCAACCGCATAGCAACTTCACAAAATACCCTGGCAAACACTTATCCGTCCACATAGTAACCACCTAGAACACCCTAACTACCACCTAGCAAACTCCTAGAACAATTAAGCAACCTCTCAGAACACCATAGCATCCACATAGCAACCTCCCAAAATACCCTGGCAACCCCCTATAGCAGCCACATAGCAACTTCCAAAAGCCTAGCAAGCAACCTTCTAGAACACCATACAAACTTCCTAGCAACTGCATATCAACCTTCAGATCATCACCTAGCAACTACATAACATGCTCTCAGAACACCATAGCATCTAAATAGCAACCTCCCAAAATACCCTGGCAACCACTTAACCGCTGCATATCAACCTCCTGAACACCCTAGTAACCCCTCTATCAGCCGCATAGCAACTTCTCAGAACACCCTAGCAACCATATAGCAACCTTAAGGAACACCATATAAACTACCTAGCAACTGCATAGCAAACCTTCCAGATCACCAAAGCAACTTCCTATCAGTCGCATAGCAACCACTTAGAACACCCTAGCAACCGCATTGCAACTTCCCAAAATACCCTGGCAAACACTTATGGTTACCACCTAGAACACCCTGACAACCACCTAGCAACCTCTCAGAACACACTAGCAACCTCTCAGCACACCAGAGGTAACACCTAGCAACCGAATAACAACCTTTCAAAACAACATAGCAACTGCTTAGCAAAAACATCCAATAGTAACCCTTTCGAGAGCCTTGGTAACTCAGGCCAGTTTTCCACAGGAATAAGCATTTGCTTCAGATGATGTGTAATCTTATACAAATAGATTTAGGGGTTTATTATATGTTAAATGTTATGAATGTAGCTGTGTGAATGGAAATTCAATTATGCATTATGAATTTAAATTGTAAGCGGTCACACACAGACTTCATTCTCCATCACTCTGCACAAGAGTAGCAGATATGTGACCTCACGTGTTATTTTTCAATATTCATGCGTTTTACACAAGTGTAGTACAGGCTCATTCAATATGGATGGGTTTATTTTGAGGTTAAAGTGCTCCGATCAAACTGAACTCGGCAAATGTGAGTAAAAATGGTGAGTATATGAAATGATGGCAATTGGCAGTTAGCCGGTAAATTTTTTTATGAATTCTAACAATACAATGTTATGAGATCATGAACGTGAACAAACAGTTAACAGGCCAGCGCTGCATCGTCACCAAAGTTAATAATTGCCTATTTAAATATTCAAGCCAAGAAGAAGCGATAGGGAGCTCAATCTGTTACTCACGTGTGTGTGGGAAGTTTAAACACCCGAAGCGCACACAGAAAGCTGCGTCTTCTTGCGCTTAAATGGTCAAATTCACACAAAATTAGGTCATAAAACTGCCTCTCTCAGCGAGTATCCGAGCAAACACTGCCTAAACAGTGCAGAAAGACAACGCATGTGGATCAGTATCAGTTCATTGGATCCGTGCATTCACTCTTAAAGTGACAGCAGCCTAATATGTCTGCTGCTTTTTATGTTTTTAATGTTAATCAAACAACAAAAGGCAAAGGAAAAAAATCATTCACTGCTCTTTACTGAAGATCTTCTGCAATTTTTTTAACTTCTGAAGGATTAATCTGTTCATTTATACAGTGAAGACTATCCAGTGTTATTTTACATTTGATTACTTTATTCAATGTCTCTATCCGAAAACTACTGTTACTTGTCTTTAATAATGTTTTAAATTTATATTAGTTAGGCTTGTAGTTTTAGCTGTGGTAATGAAATTGGAATAGAAAACTGAATTTTCACTGCTATCTAAAATTTTTGTCATAACTGCCTGTTTTTGCAAACAAACTGTTTAATGGGAGATAAAATATATTTATGGCCGCCGGTAAGTCACTAGCCGCGTTTCCAAAGTCGGGCCAGGGCCGGGCCGTGCTAGTGCGTGCCAGGGCCAGTCGCGTTTCCACTGTCATTTCCGGGGCTTGATCGGGGCTTACTCGGGGCCAACGGCCAGGATTTCTGGCCCGTCGAATACCTTGGGCCAGAGCGGGCCAGCTCGGGCTAGAGGAGTGGTTACGAACAGAGGCGGAGTTCACCTGAGTCGGGAGACGGCAGCGCCGGATGATTCTGTAGGTTCATGTTTGAATGCCTTGTGTTTGTGATGCAAAAGACTATGCGCGCTAACCATTACCATAGTAAACATGGTAAACGCTTGAAGATACGCATAGTAAAAAAACATAGTGAACGCTTTAAGAAATCAGACCAATCATAGGCTACCACAATCATGTTTTTATTTTATCTGTCAGTAGCCTCGTCTCTTTATACCGGACTATCATACAATAAAGCAACTTTTTTTTTCTCTGACGGAAAATATCTGTATGGGAGTCGAGAGAGTGCTGCTAAAGCTCCTCAGGTCGTATTTTTGGTGGCATATATTTGTAGAAATTATCATTCTTTCTAAATGTGATGTAACTATGTCCTGTAACTACCAGATAAACAGTAACAGACGCGACTGAAGAAGTAAGTGTGTCCTCTTTCTTTTGTGAAATAGACCTAACAGTAATTTATTTCTGAGTGACTAATGTGCAATTTTGACATAAATTAATTCATTATGATCAATGTATCACTTTTTATTGTAAACCTGTGGTAAAACATCGATGCTTGGGTTTTAAATATTCAAGTAAACAACAAAAATGCCAGCAAACGGCCGCTTTTATCATGTTTGTTTTCAACGCTGTTTCAACTCTGTTTCCAGTGATTTCTGATTAGTTTTCTGATAAAACTTCCATTTGTTGGTGAATGGGTTAGTGTGACGTTGTTCCAGAGAGGCGTGTTACGGGCGTGTTTTAGTGAAGCGCTGTGGAGCTTCTGGCCCGGCAGTGGAAACGCAGGCCCGGTGCTATTAGCCCGAGGCTATTAGCCCGGCACGGCCCGTTTAAAGCCCTGGCCCGGCCCTGGCCCGACAGTGGAAACGCGGCTCCACACGCCACATATCCTCCACATAATCATGTAAGTCATATAGTAATACTGAATTATTGAATACTACGTTTAGCATTCATACCAAGGGCCATATCTTGCACCCAGCACAATTTACTTTGTACACCGATGCATGTATCATTCCTAGTTTGCACCCGACGCACAGCGGACTTTTCCCTCCACAGACGCACGTCGGTAAATTAGGGAATGAACTTGCGCTCCCGGGGGCGGTTCAGCGAAAAGAGGAGGCGTGTTCCGGCGCAAACGTTCCCTGGTGCTATTTTGCAGTTTCAGAAAACAATTCCGCCACAGACCAGGAAAAACCTAGTCTAAAGTCAGTGGCGCGCTATTCAGATGCTATTTTAAGGGCGCATGCTTGGCCATAATGTAGCGTGTGCACAACGCACATACACTTTGCTTTTCTCATCTACACAGAAGCAGCAGTTCACATTTTTGCAAACCATACATAATTACAAGGAAAAATATTCCACACGAGGGAAATCATTGTGGTGTCCATGAAGATGTGAAAAAATAGGCATAAATATAGCTTACACATTTACCCAAATTATTATACGCCTGTTTAACCGAAGTTAATTTGGGTGGGTTTCTCCATCCCCAATGTCACTTCTCTGTGTTTTACAGCCCTGACGAGAACGTCGGTCTCCTCGGCTGTGAACCGCTCCTGCAAATCCGCCGTTATAATAGCAATCCGCCATGGAACAAGCGCGCCTGCTCTTAAAGGGAATGTGAGATGACGCTCTGATTGGTTTATTTCACGTTACGCCCAAACCACACCTATGAATAATGAAGCTACTTCAGACCAACCCATTTTAGTTTTCGAGACCCGCCCACAATGTTACTTGCGTTTCGCACTTGATACTTGCGTTTCAGATCGTTAAAATAAGGCCCTAACACTAATACTGAATACTGAGTCCCTTTGGATGTTTAGTACATTATTGGACTTGAGTGTCTTATGTTACTCTCTCGCTACTTGTAATACATTTTTGTTGACCAAAGCAAACTATTCTTAGCTTAACTGTATTCAAAGCACGGCTTCCATGTTCATCGAGCAACAGTTTATGATTATGCGGCATGTGTCTGATGGAAGATGCCCATAGGATCTGTGTCTTCTGGAATCCGCGTGGACAGATTGCTTGAGGGAGGCTGCTAATTTACAAAGCTGTGTGCCTTGGATTCATTAGCTTAAATCCGAGTCTCAACGGAGAGCCAAAGTTTCAGTAACCACACAAATATTATCTGAAAAGAGCACGGCGAAGTATCACAGCAGATCCGTTCCCTCATTAAAAATACCATTATGGGCTGAGAGAGATGACAAAGGTGCTTAAAAACAGACCATCAATACTGAGTTAATGATAGGGAGAGTCGCTCATATGCACACAAACATTGGCCGGATAGAAAACCACACTATTCTTACTATTTCTACAGTATGCAAATGAGCAGTATAAAACAGAATACACTGCATGAAATGTTGTATCTCAATGCAATGTGCTCATCATGACTCTTTATTTGATCAAACTATAATCACTGGTAATTATATAGTCTTTAGTAGTATTTTTATATTTTTTTAAGTGAATATTTTCTGCTTTGATTTAAATTTTAGTCAAAGCTTTCGTAATATAGTTGTGTTTTTGTAAAAATAAATGTATTGTGTGTTTATTACAAAATGCAACAATATTACGAAATCTTTGACTAAAATTTTAATCAAAGCAGAAAATATTAAAATAAAAATAAATTATTAAAATTACTAATAATATATATATATATATATATATATATATATATATATATACACACACACATTTCAGTCTACTATAATACTCATTTCAGTCTATATTTATATTATTTCAAGTAACAAAAAATGCTTTTTTTAATTGGTTTAAGTTTTAGTCAATAACTATAAACCTGACAATAAAACAGAAAGTTAATATATTTGACACAAAATAATATAAAAACATAAAAAAAATATTTTATGTCTCATAATAACTGTATTATGAGTTGTATTAATACATAATAACTGTATTATGTATTATACACTGTACCATGTATACAATTCATAATATTATTATAAAATTATTATTATTATTTAAAAAAAAAACATTTTCATTATTGTAAATTCATTTAATAATTCAATAATTGAATTGTGGACTGCATTTTTAATGTAGTTTTGTACAAAATCATGTTTAAATGACATCTGGATCATTCATCAGACTGGAATGAAAGGTCAAGTCGAGTGTGTTGTATTGTGAGAGACATTGTTCCTGTAAGTATTCACATGCTCTAGTTTGTATTCTGTACATTTTGGCATATAAGTGTTAAGATATAGAAGTTTGACATACTGTCCACAGTACACACTATAGCAGTATATCAGTAGTATGTTAGTATGCTATTCTGAGTAGTATACAAACACAGAGTGCATGAGGAAGTATGTTGAGATTATCATCCCTCTCTTATTTCACCATAGAGGAAGTGATATATAATGCCTCATAGTGAAGGGAGGTGGACGACACAAAAAGACAGAAACAGATTTCTTTTCTTCTCCTTTGTGAATGTCAGAACAAAAGAATTACCCGACACTCGCCACAAACAAACACAGAGCAAAGCCTCGGGACTCTTAGTATGCACAACATTGAACATATGAAGCCAGTAGGGAATTAATGAAGAGGGGAATCAATAGCCCTATGCTAAAACATATGATAAAACAAGCATAAACAG